>NC_062213.1:159198490-159390990 GCF_902686445.1 Sciurus carolinensis | reverse complement strand
AAATGTTAGGTGAGGTCGTGACCCCTAGTTAAAATGGGCTTTATGTTTCTGGGACCCTGATGGCCTTTATAAGGATAATCAAAAATTTTAAGGTAATTAGAAAGTTAATGATTGTGAACGTGAAAGATAATTAATGGATAGGATTTATAAAATGAGTTCCAAAGAGATTTACCCTGTGTAGTTTAGATGCTTTCAGCGGTCACAGAATATGGGTTTATCAGAAAAATAGTTTTGTTTAAAAGTGAAAAGAAATTGTATTGAGCTCTCATCTATGTTTAACAGTGCCTTAATAAGTTCACTCAAGTATTTAAATAGTCTCTTTTTTGATGGTTGTGCTGGGAATTAAACCCAGGGCCTCATGGATGCTGAGCAAGTGGTCTACCACTGAGCTGCAACACCAGACCCTTAATATTTTTATAACTACGAAGTTAGCGTATTCATTGTAGGGAAATTGTAGAGAATTGTCAGAAGAGCAACCCACAGGTACCCAAAAGTCCATTCACTACTGAAAGAAAATCACTAATAACACTTTTTCCATTTGCATTTTGAAGTTACAAATATCTGTGTGTTTTCTTATAGTGAACTCACTTGAGACTTTGAGAGAATGGTTCAGCACTTCCTAGTCCTTAAAATTGTGTTTTTACTTAACAGCATTTAATAATTATTGTTACACAAAGGAGTTCAGTTTGTTTACTTAATGCCTTGCTCAATTTGATGGTAGAGGAAGTTTTTTGAGAAAATAGGACTATTCTGCCCTGATATTGAGATTGCAAGACTATGGCTATGTTTTTTTTTTAAACTCAGGGGTTTTCGTGGATGACTTTTTAAAAAGCTCCCATTTTAGGTTCTGGTGCAAATGGATGGAAATTTAGTGCCTGTCATTTCCCTTTATTTTATTTTCAATTATTTTTGTGGTGCTGGGGATCAAACCCAGCACCATGGGCTTGCAAGCAGGTACATACTCAACCACTGAGCTATAACCCCAGCTAATATCATTTCTTTTAGTAGGTGGGATGTATCAGTGCTGAAGAAATAGAGCCCACTTTTTTGTTGTTTGTACAGCTGTGAGGCCTGTACAATTTGAAGACATGGAATTAGGTCCACTTACCATATGATTTTTAGCAAATTGTTGGATTCTGACCCTCCATTTTCCCATTTGTAAATGATCTACTGAGATTTGGGGGAGGTGGAAAGGAAATAATGTTTAAGAATGTGCCTTGTAATTGGTAAACTATTATTCTCCCAGTTTTACTCCTCCATTCTGAGGTTTAATTCTGAAAGAATTATGGAGATACAATCTTTTTATGGGTAAAGCACAACTCTGTTCTCTCTGTGTTCTCTATAAAAGGTATAGAGACCATGTGAACTGACAAAAGTCTTTTCTGAAAACACTGAGCAGGGATCTTTGTGAAAAGGTCTAGGTTAATACTTCCAGTTAACACAATAAACCACTCCTACATGTGACTACTGGGCTCTTGAAATGAGACTATTGGTTTTTAGATATGCTGTAAATGTAAAATACACACTAGATTTTTAAGAGATTTGGTTTAGAAATAATTTAAAATACATTCACTAAATTTTTTATATTATTTACATATTGAAATGATTATCTGTATTGGATTAAGTGAAATGTATTTAAAATTAATTTATCTTTTTTTTAACCTTTTTCATGAGTCTACTAGAAAATATAAATATGTGTCTCACATTTTTGTTGAGTACCACTGGGTTAGGATTCAGTGTGTTTTTATCCTTAAGAGTTCTTAAGATGGTTTGGTTTACTGAAGCACTTACCCTCCTGTATAAACTGACTTTTTAACTCTAGCTTATAGGCCCTCTCTCTCTAACCTCCTCTTTTGTATTCATTGCATTGGTGAAGAATTTTTTTGTTCAGTCTTCTCACAAATGACTCTTATTAATTACACAGTAAAACCACAGTTAAAACAATTTATAAACTTTCTCAAAGTCCCCAAAATATCTTACATTATTTTGATTGAAAAGAGATGTTATGATTTGTTGAATTGTATACTGTGAGCTAGCTGAATGTTTTGTAATATCTCATTTAACCTTTTCACTACAAATGTGATGTAATTTTTATTAACTTTAAAAAAAACTTTTTTTTAACTATTTAGTTATTTTTATGTGGTGCTGAGGATTGAACCCACTGTCTCACACGTGTGAAGGGAGGGCTGTACTACTGAGCCACAGCTCCAGCCCTTTATTAACTCTTTTAAAACTTTTTTTTTTTTTTTTTTTATAATTCTTACTAACTTTGTTATGAGAGAAAGATGAGATAAGTAAATATTGAGGGTCAGGTTGACAAATCTCCCCCGCCCCCAAGTTAACTCCCTCCATTTGCAAATTTTTTTATTGTTATTATTTATTTTTGAAATTGTATCTCCTATGTTGCCCAGGCAAACTCCTGGGCCCAGTTGATTCTCCTGCCTGTTGAGTGCTGAGGTTACAGATGTGAATGATCATGCTCGGCTGTACTTTTTTTTTTTTTTTTAATTTAATAAAGTTCATAGAGTACAGAACCTCCATAGCTCAAGAATTAGTTATTAAAATAGATACTTAGTTCTTTTTTTTTTTTTTTTTTTTGGTACCAGGGATTGAACCCAGGGACACTTAACCCCTGAGCTACATCCTCAGCCCATTTCTTTCTTTCTTTTTTTTTTTTTTTTTTAATATATATTATTTAGAGACAGGGTCTCCCTGAGTTGCCCAGGGCCTTCCTAAGTTGCTGAGGCTGGCTTCGAACTTGTGATTCTCCTGCCTCAGCCTCCTGAGCCACTGGGTTTACAGGTGGGCACCATTGTGCCCGGCTAGATATTTAGATATTCAGTTCTAATCCTGTTTTTGTGTTGTTGCTTGTGGGAGAAAACCGTCACCAAGAGGAATGTGGAAGTATACCATGAAGCAATTTAACTTTATTCATGCAAAATTGGCCAAGTTACAGGGAAAATATGGATATGAATTGATTCATAAAATTAGCATCTGGCTAACTGAATTATTCTGAAGAACTGAATCAGTTTTTGGTTCCAATTTTGAATTAACATGGTAACTTTCAACTTCGATTTCAACCTTCCCTGAATGTTCGGTGTCAAGTGAACTTAAGCTTGCATATGACTTAAGCATTTAGCCCTAAATGTTAGTATCTTTCTGGAATTTATATCTGCTTCCAAAATTCCAGGAATATAGTGTTTTGACAGTGTTTTAAAAAGTATTATTTTTGTATCTAAGGATTTTAGAAAGACCTTGATGATTTGATAGGAAGCCAAGGCTAGGACACCTGAATCTGTGTATATATGGCAGCAGATGTATTTATTTGGAGTCTTGGTGGGGAAACACATTGCTGTTTGGCTAGGAGTTTGTTTTCCATTTAATCAGTACCTCATAAAGACTGAACGTTGAGGACAGGGAATGATAATTAGGTGAATCCTGAGCTTCATTCTTCAAGGGAAGTGATAGAAACTTAAAGCTGTTCCGGGACTTCAATTTTTGAATAACTTCTGAAATCATGACTTTATACTTAATGGCTCAATGATTCTTTGAACCGCCTAATTCATTGAGCTCTGGGAAATTTCCATTCAGGAGTCGTGTGCAGTCTAATTGTAATCTGTTCAATTCACACGTGCAGTTAGAAGCCGAATACCTGTACTTTCTCTAGGAAGTAGCCAGAATCTTTTTCTTCTAAACTTTCAAGATAGATGAATCAGATGTCTTGTTAAATCAGTGGGAAGTTATATTCTTGTGAGTTACTGGGGGTCAGAAAAGTGTTTCTCGGGTCCTTAATTTGCCTAAATTCTTGATCTGAGTTGATTAATAAATCTTTTCAAAGAGTTTCCTTCAAGCAGAATTTTAAATTAAATTTCTATCTGTGTCAGCTTTTTTCCAATTATTCCATTAATTAGGGTTGGCTAAGGACATGGATTTTTCAAAAGCCACAATATTATAATAATTTCCTTCAATCAAATCTTACGGTGAATCAGATATGAAAAATTCATGGCCTAAACTCTCTTGATCAATGATGGAGTGGAAACTGCTGAGCATGATAAACTTCTCCTTCTTTTAGGGCTGTTGTGACTATGAGAACAGTGCTATGCTGTGGCATTTTAATGTCTAACTATTGTCGATTGTAGGTAGCCATTGACCTGCTGGACTCTCCTTTACAATGTTTAAACAAACTTCAAATTCCCATCTTTAAGCCCTGTTAGTTTGTTACTCAATATGTTAAATTTGGTAAAAGATTTCCTATGATAATACCATAAGAGAGAAACAGGTTCCATTTAACCCAGTGCTACCCTGCTGGATGTTTAGCTGTGGAGATTACTTGCATTTCTTCCTTTGTCTTTCATTTACTCTTACAGCTTTAGTCCCCTTTCCTAGTTGTTACCCAAAACCATGGAATTACAGCAGTTTTCTGTGTGTGTGTGCGCCTGTGTGTATTTCTTTTTTTCTTTTTTCTTTACCTTTCTGGAGATTAAATGAGCACTTTGTGCATGCTAGACAAGCACTCTACCCCTGAGCTATACACCTTCAGTCCAGCATATTTTCAGTGTTCTGGAAATGTGTGTTTAAAAAAGTTAGAAGACAATTGATCAATACTCTTATCAGAATTACTTTTTAAAAATAGAAATCTGAACTCAATACTTCCTTACTTAAAAGCCTTTGATTACTTCCTGTTGCTTCCAGGATAAAGACCAGTCTGCTTAACATTATTTAGAAGGACTCTTTCAAAGCTGCCCATCTAAATCATTGCTTCTCATACTATCAGTGGTGAAAGGCTGTGGTCTCTTCTCTTCAGTCTTTCAAGGTCTGATATTTTTGTAGAAGAAATCATGTAAAAAATGAAATATAAAAAGATATACAAGGGGCTGAGGTTGTGGCTTGGTGGTAGAGTGCTTGCCTAGTATGTGTGAGGCACTAGGTTTGATCCTTGGCACCACTTAAAAATAAAGAAATAAATAAAAGAAAAGTATTGTGTCCATCTACAACTAAAAAAGAAAAAATTAAAAAAAAAAGATATACAAAATATAATGTCATTTTTTAAAATTACTAAATAAAACTGACATCTTTTGCTTTGCCATTTTGCAGGAAGGTTTCTAAATGCTAACTTACAATTTTGATACTTATTTGTGGGCCAGGCATCAATTTGTAGTCCATATTTGGAACACTGGTCTAAACTACTTTTCCCCTGCTTTTTGCTACATCTAGAGACCTTACACTGGGTTATTTAGAGCCATGTATGTGACTATGTACACACCCCCCCCACTGAAATCTACAAACAAAATATATTTATTTTTTGGTATAATTGTCATCATCTGCTGACCAAACTTGACTTGTTATCACATGACTATGACTTTTTAAAGAAATCTGATTGATTAGTGGGGAGGATTTGTCTCCTTCCAACCAATTATTCCTTTATATTTGATTTTGTATCACGAGACATCTTTTTTGGGGGTGGGGTTAACAGATAAGTTCTGAGTGATGTACACAGACATATTTTCCTAAGGGAAGCTTTTTCTCTCCTGTGACTCTCTAGTTCTATACTCCTTTAGTTATACAAGTAGAAAATGTTTGAATATTCCATTTTCCAGCCAGCCATGTCCTATAAATGATACATTCTCAAAATGCAGATATTTACAAAAAGCAGATATATCCTGACATTTTAAAATAGGGGACTTTGTTATCTATCAGCAACTTTAAATGTGTTTGTTGGGAGATCTGTTTTGAGGGGAATCCCTCAAGTTGAAAGAGTGGGCCACAGACCAGCTGTAAATGTTTCCTCCTCACTCCCTTTCAGTATACTCAGACCTACTTTATTATTTTAATGACTGGTAGTTTAAATTTTTCAAAAGTTTTGCCATTAAAAACAATGCAGTAGCTGGAAACTGGTGGCACTTGCCTGTCATCACAGCAATTTTGGAGGCTAAGTCAGGAAAACCCCAAGTTCAAGGCCAGCCTGGGCAACTTAGTGTGACCCTGTCTCAAAATAGGGCTGGGAACATAACTCAGGGATAAAGCGCCCCTGGGTTCCCTCCATAGTATGAAAAAAAAAAAATGCAGTAAACATGTTTGTACATACAGAATGTTCATTTGCAATTATTTCTTTAGGAGAGACACTCAAATTCCGGGTGAAAGACAATGAAAATTAAGTGTATATTAATATATTTATGGACTCTGCTAAATTGTCCTCCTAAAAGATTATGCTGATTTATACTCCAGTCTGATTTCCCATGACATCTGGAGTACAGGCTATTGTTGATCCTTAATAAATTAATAAATGTCAAGTTTATGGCATCTTACTGCTTTATGTTTTAGTTACTTTCTTTGTTTTAGAGCAATTGATATATAAATTACCACCAAGCTGCTCCTGTCACTGTTTTTGGGCTGTATACCGTTATTGAAAAGGACAGTGCCATCCTGGCTGTTTTCTGTTACTCAGTCACCTGTCCATGGGTAGTTGTAAGAGTTGCAGGAATGAGGGCTGGGGTTGTGACTCAGTGGTAGAGCACTTACCTAGCATGTGTGAGGCACTAGGTTCAACCAGCACCACATAAAAATAAATAAAACAAGGCATTGTGTCCATCTACAACTAAAAATATATATTAAAAAAAAAAAAGTTGCAGGAGTGAGACACTGAGCACATCAGAAGCAACTTGAGATGCCCTGTTCAGCATTTCTTTTGAGGGTTCCCATTGAATCCATCCATGCTGATGACATCCCTAACGGTTTTTAGTATGCTTTCTTTGCGGCTTCAATTAGAAGATAAAGATTTCATTCAGCCACTGTATCCAGGTTGATGTAAGAAAATTTTGATTGTATAATATTCATATTTCTTTGGTTCATTTCAACAGTGTATCACTAGTAAAAATGATTGGCGACAAAGAGTCATTTTGATCATAGCAAAGGGAATTGTTAGCCTTTTGAGCCTTGATTACATTACATTTTAGGCTAATTTGAGCAAATGACTGGAATTAAAAATCATCATCCATAAAGTACTGTTTTGGGTGACTTCCTTCTGGAAATTCAGATGACTAGTAAGAGTCTAGGATCATTTGTACTGCTTGGGATTTTTCTGTTTTTAATCTCCTGTAAAATCTTACACTTCATTGTACTGGGGATTTACTTATTGTTATTGTTATTATGTACTGAGGATTGAACCCAGTGGTGCATAGTCACTAAGCCACATCCCCGCCCTTTCTATTTTTTATTTTGAGACAGGGTCTCTCTCACAAGTTGCTCAGGGCCTCACTAAGTTGCAGAGCTAGCTTCAAACTTGTGATCCTATTGCCTCAGCCTCCATCACTGGGATTACAGGTGTGTACCACCATGCCCAACTCGTACTAGGAATTGAACTTGTATATGCTAGGCAAGTGCTCTACTATTGAGCTATATCCCCAGCCTTTTTTTTTTTTTTTTTTTAATTTTAATTTTGTAAATTTTGGGACAACATGTTACCAGATTACTTAGACTAACTTTGAACTTGTGATCCTCCTGATTCAACCTCCTGAGTAGCTGGATTACAGATGTGTACCACTGTGCCTTGATTTCAGATGTTCCTTTCCAGCTCAGGTTCCTTTAAAAAAAAAAAATCTATTAAAATAAAATTTACATGCAATGATGTATACCCTTTAATAAATTTTCATAAATGTGTATGTCTATGTAAACAGTATCCCAATCAAACCAAAGAACATTTCCTTTATACCTAAAACCTCCCTTGAACCCCTTCCCAGTGTAGGGGAGGAAAAATATCTTTTCCTTCTATGTTGTTGGGTGGGGCCCCTGTAATAATAAATTAATAATAAACCAGGTGTAGACACAGCTGTAGGCCCAGCTAATGGGGAGTCTGAGGCAGATCCCTTGAGCCCAGGATCCACCTGGGCAGCAGAGACCTGTCCCCCAACCCCAATACCTCTCTTCAGCAGCACATATACTGGAATCTATGAACAATGCAGAGAGGATTATCATGGCCCCTGTGCAAGGATGACAACAGATTTTTGAAGCATTCCATATAAATGAAAAAAAAAAAAAACAATAAAAAAGCATATAAGCTGGATTACAGATGTGTGCCACTGTGCCTTGATTTCAAATGTTCCTTTCCAGCTCAGGTTCCTTTAAAAGTTTTATGTTTAATATAAGTTTTATGTGGAACAGGAATCTTCATAAGGAAATGAAAACCCAAAGAAGCAGTTAAACCTCAGTATTTTAATACTAGTTTTGATGAAGAATAGAGTTGTAGAAATACACACATTAAGTTTGAATCCCAAAAATAGTATGCTGGGGGTCTAGGGTTGTAGCTGTGTGGCTTAGCACATGGTTGGCATGCACAAGGGCCTGGATTTTATTCCCAGTACTCTAGAGGGGGAAAAAAGGAATGCTGGAGGAAAGAAAACTGACATGACTCCATTCACAGGAAGCTGGATAGCTCACAACACTAACCATAATTACAGACTCGTTTACTGGAGCAAGGTGGAAGTATTGACGAGTGATGGGGTTCAGACCGAGTTGCCCCTAAATAATGTACGTTGGCATGTTGACAGTCTTCAGCTGAAGCAATGTGAGAAATAATAGATGCAGGAAAGACCTTCCTGGAAGCAGGTCATAAGCTCCTCACCTGAGAGGTGGTCTCCTTCCTGTGCCCAGAGGACAAGAGCATCTTTTGTCTCCAAAGATGGGCACACAAAGAAGACTCAACAAACAGGCCTAAGTCTCCTCCGGTTTACTTTCAGCTCATATCCTGTTGCCCTATCACATTTTTTAATAATTCTCTTTATCAAAACTCATATTTAAATGCCCAGGTTTAACTGCTTCTTTGGGTTTTTGTTTCCTTGTGAAGACTCCTGTTTTATGTTTTTCCTTTTTTATTTTTGAATATTTATATACCATTTGTTTATCCATTTGTTATTAGATATATCAGGTATTCTAGTTTTGGGCTTTTATAAATAAAAATGCTATGAACTTTGATGTACATATCTTTTTGTGGACATATATTTCATTTGGGTAGACGATTGTGAATGGGAATGCCAGGTTATATAATGTGTATTTTTAACTTTATAAGAAACTACCTTTTTGGGGGCTAAAGATGTGACTCAGTGGTAGAGAGTTTGCCTGGCATGTGTGAGGCCCTGGGTTCTACCTTCAGCACTGCATATAAATAAATATTTCTGTTTAAAAAAAAAAAAAGCCTTCTTTTCTATACATTTGAAGAAAAACTACCAAATAATTTTCCAAAGCAATTGTGCCATTTTACATTCCTGTTAGCAATATATGATAGTTTTAGTTGCTTTGTAGTTTTGTCAACAGTTGGTATTGTCTCTTTTTTGTTGTTTTTAAAATTAAGCCATTTGAATGGACAGGTAGTGGTACCTCACTGTGGTTTTAATTTAAATTTCACAGGGAGTTTTGATGAAGAATGTTTTTAAAGTCTTTTTTAATTTTTCTATAGGACTGTAGATGTTTACACTAATAGAATTCATTTTTGTATTTAAATTTTTTTTTTTAGGTTTCTTTAAAAGTGATTAAAGTAATTAATCCGAAATGCCTGAAAATCCTGCCACAGGTATAGTTGATAGTTTTGTAATGAAATTAATTAATAATTAACAAATGGAATATGAGATAGTATTTAACCTGTACTCTGGTTATCCTTCTTCAACCAAGATAAACTGCAGGTCCTGCAGGTCCTTGATCGCCTGAAAATGAAATTGCAGGATAAGGGTGATACGTCACAGAATGAGAAGCTGAGCATGTTTTATGAGACACTAAGGAGCCCTCTCTTCAACCAGATACTCACGCTGCAGCAGTCCATCAAGCAACTGAAGGGGCAAGTAAGTGAGCACGGAAGGTCTCTGTGTTGATGTGTCAAACCGGCGAGAACAGACAGGAGACAAAGACAAGCTGTCTGTGACAGTCTTGTCCCAGCCAAGACGAGACTGGGACCTGCACCCTGTGGGTAGCATTAGCATGATTAGTTTTAAAATGTTGATAATCAAGCTGTGTGTGGTGCTCACACCTATAATCCCAGCAACTTGGGAGGCTGAGGCAGGAGGATTGCGAGTTCAAAGCCAGTTTCAGCAATTTATTGACATTAAAAAGGACTGGGGATGTATCTCAGTGGTTAAGTGCCTCTGGGTTCAATCCTCAGTACCAAAAATAAAAAATAAATGAAATGTTGATAATCCATTTTATGTTGAGCTTTCATTCCAATTTTTTTAAAGTATATGTGCTGCTGAACTATGTTGAGCTTGGTTTTTGTACATATTCAAATGTGTAAAGATCAGAATCTTTGAGGATTCTTAACATTTTCTTCATAATTATAAAATAGTGGTTAACTTAATTTTTTTTTCTTTTGGAACTGGGGATTGAACCAGTATCTTGCAAATGCTAAGCATGTGCTCTACCACTGACCTATATCCCCAGTCCTTTTAATTTTTTTACTTTGAGTCAGGATCTCACTGAGTTACTAAGGCTGACCTTTAACCTATGTCCCTCCTGCCTCAGCTTCCTCAGTAGTGGGGATTATAGGGGTGTACCATTGCTCCCAGGTTACCTTCATTCCATTGTGTTGGCAGTTGTATCAGCCAGTGATATTTTAAAATTCCTGTTTCTTCTCATTATAGGAATGTTTTCTTTCTACTAATGTTTAAGTGGCTCTGTGACTCACTTGCTATTAATCTTGTGCAAGTTTCTTAACCCCTGTGTGCCTTATTTTTCATGTTCACAAAAGTGAGATGATATTTCATAGAGCTATTGTCAGGATTAAATGAGATTATAACATGTAAGAGTCTTGATACAATCCTTAGCCCTTAGTAAGTATTCGGAAAGCACTGTTGTTATTGTTGTATACACATATGGATATATATTTTTTGGCTTTGCACATGGAAATATGCAGATAAATGCCAAAGGGCTGAGTGTCTTGCACTTAGGTGACTGGATGTATCTGTGTATGTGAAAGATAATGAGATGTTAGTGTACATTCTACCAAACTGGGATGGTCATAGAAGGCAGGAAACGAGAGCAGATTTTAAGGTATTAAACATTTTATATCATATTAAATTTGGAAATTCTAGCCTATGAACACACAGATTCATGTGTATATACCTTATTTCATACATGTTTAACATTCTAATTATACCTGTAATGAGCAAAAGAGAATATGTAATAAATAGAAATAATTTCTTTTCTGAAAGTTTCTGTTGATGGTTTTCTTGTTTTTCTCTCCACCAGCTCAGCCATATACCCTCAGATTGTTCAGCCAGCTTTGATTTTTCTAGAAAAGGTTTGTTAGTGTTCACGGATGGTTCTATTACAAATGGGAATGCCCACAGGCCCTGTAATAATTTAACTGCATCTGGATTGTTTCCTTGGACTCCAAAGTTGGGAAATGAAGACTTTAACTCAATCATTCAACAGATGGCTCAGGTAAAGTTATATGTTGTCATGGGAATATTTCGCTTTATCTTTCCTGTTTCAGGTTTAAAAAGAAACCCACTCTTCTTGTCTTAATGTGTCTTATGTATTTTGTTTGCTTGTGTTTTTATGTTGTTAGGAATTTGCACCCTTTTTAAATCTGTGTATTGGAATTTTATTGTTTTAAGATCACACAAGAAAGAGTCCATATGTGAGGTGAAGAGAATTTTTAGGAAAAGACTTCAATTAAACAAATCTCTATTCATATAAGGAAGGAGATTTATAATATTTATTGGCACTGGGGATTGAACCCAGGCGTGCTTTTACTACTGAATTACATCCTCAGTCCTTTTGATTTTCATTTTGAGACAGGGTTTTGCTTAGTGGCCCAGGTTGGCCTTGAACTTGTGATCCTCCTGTCTCTGCCTCTGAGTCCCTGGTATTATAGGTGTGTGCCACTATGTCCAGCAGGAAGAGAATTCTTATGGTTTTGATCACAAGAGAAAACCTTGAAACAGTTTTTAATTTTATATTAAAACAGAATTAGTAGGAGTTGGAACTAGTATAATTTGGAAAATATGGGGAAACTATTTGACAGCTGTAGCCTCTGTTAATTAAAAATTAAATAGTTGAATTTTTGAATGTTTTGGTTGTTCACATCCATCTAATAAGAGTCTTCAAAAATGAAACTTGTGTTTGAAAGTTAAAAATAATCTGTTTAAGATGTGATATTTAACTAGTGTTCTGGACTTCTCTTTTTGGCTTAATGGTTCTAGACCCTTCATGTGATGATCTTGTTAGTTGATTACATTTATGAAGTTCCCATATTATAAAAGCAATTATTAGCAAAAGTAATAAAAAACCTAGCTTTCACAGGTAGAACCAATTTGAATGGTGACCTTTCCACAGTCTTTTGACTTGATCCAGTAAATGGAATATTCATCACTATAGAATTAAAAACAGAACCCTAATGAGTTGCTGGTTTTATCTAGGTTTAATACTAATATATTTTTTATATATCTAATCTACTTTTCCTCATTTAAAAATTGTATTTTGCATCGAGAATTTAGGGAAATTCAATATAAAAAGTAATTTAGAATTTACTGTGGGAAAGGGCATTTTTCTTAGGCATTCTCATCCAACTTGGGATTCTTTGCAGAATGTGAATGAAGTGTGAAAATACCTCTTCAATTCCCTGAGGTTGTAGGGCTGTGCACTCTTTTACGTTCTACTGAAAATAACCAAGTTACAGGAGTTCCAGGAATAATGTATTACTGAAATGCTGTTATTTCGAGTTTATTTGGTTTTATAGAGAGAAAACCTTTAGGTCTTAGGAGAAGCAATTCCAGTTCTGTGGAAAAGGTGCATTGGTTAAATGTAGATCGTTGACATTTATATTTTTCTTTTATCCCCCTTCATTAGGGCCGGCAAATTGAATATATAGATATAGAACGACCTTCAACTGGAGGCCTTGGATTCAGTGTGGTGGCTCTTAAAACTCAGAATCTAGGAGAAGTTGACATCTTTGTGAAGGAAGTACATCCAGGGAGTGTAGCAGACAGGTAAGGGTGATGCTCATTTTATACTTTGCTAGTTTTTTTCTGACAACTCTGAACATATTATTACACAAGTATATAAGAAACTAGTAATAAAAATATCAACAATAGCAGCCAACATTTCCTTTGCTCTTCCTGGGCGTTTGTCAGGCCTTTCATGGATGTGTTTTCATCCACTTGTGGCTGCAGTCCAGAGGCATAGGTGTTACCACTCCATTTTGTAGATGAGACAGCTGAGGTTTAGAGAGGGTCAATGGTTTTTCTATAGTCACAGAGCTATTAATGCTGGGACCATGATGTGATTCTAACACCAACTGCAAAGCAGCTAATGCTCTTTCCACTCCATCACTCTCTCACCCAATTGGACATGATATTTAGCTGTGGTCCGATCACTAGGCTGGTAATCTTTTTTTTTTTTTTTTTTTTTTTTTTTTGGCACTGGGATTTGAACTGAGGGGTGCTGAGCCATACCCCAAATCTTTCTGTATGTTTTTATTTAGAGACAGGGTCTCATTAAGTTGCTTAGGGCCTTGCTAAGTTGCTGAGGCTGGCTTTGAACTCATGAGCCTCCTGGCTGCTGGGATTGTAGGTGTGCGTCTCTGGATGGGAATCTTGACATTCTCATTCTGTATACTATATTGTTTATTAAATTTAAGTGCATAACAAGTTTTTTGGAGGGTTATATCACACTATTGATTTATTATGCTTACTGTTAAGATGCCCCTCAAGTCTGTATTATCTTTCATATTAATTGTATTTGTTCTGATTTTTAAGAGATATGTGCTAACCTTATATTTTATCTGGTTTGATTTCTGGTCTTTGGTTTATTATTCATAAGTAGTACCATTCATATGTGCCTGTTAAAAGCAATGTCACAATATACAATTATTTAAATTCTCAGTCAGTAATATAATTTTGAACTTACATTCTCTGTTTATGGTGATTACTTCTAGTTTCCCCAATTCAAATTGGATATAATAGATTTTCATGATTTTCCATCTTTATTCTGCCATCTAATGCCATATTTCCTCAAATATGTTCTGTGGATCCATAGTGGTGGTTAGATATATTTGAGAAACTCTATTCTGTTCTTGGATACTGGGTGCATATAGGGTGATCTTACAATTTATTGTTCAAGTTGGGATGATTTTGGGTTGAGGTGGTATGCTTTTAATAATGAAACGGAGGTAGTAGACATAAACTTGAACTCCTCGTAGTCAACATAGAATATACCTAGACTTAAAGTTGCATAACATTAAACTCATTTAATATTGATTAGCTAACTTTTCTTTATAATTCACATTTTTTTCTTTTAAATATTGGCATTAAATTAAAATAACACAAACTTAATTTTAAAGTATACAAAGCCATGACTGTTAGTATATTCACAATGTTCTGCAACCATTCCCATTCTTTAATTGCAGTACATTTCCATCACCCCAAAAGGACCTTTTAACATACCCAGTTTCTTCCTCCCTCCATCCACTGGCAAGCACCTATCTGCTTTCTTTAAAAAAGATCTATTAATTTCTTTAGAACACCTTGAGAAGTATTAATCTCATGTATTAATTGTTCTGACCGTTATTGTGTATTTGATGTTTAGATGCATGAATGCTCTTGATGAAGAATTGAGCAGCATTCCCTGGCATGGGGGTTAAGTCCTCACTGTAGATTAACCTTCCAGTACCATAATCTTCAGGCACATCTGTCAGTGGTCCATACAGTTGTCCCTATTTCCAGCATTGTCATCTTCATTCTGTTATATGATCATTGAGAGAAGCTGTCTTACTCTGTTTTGTGCTGTTATAACAGAATACCTGGGACTGCACAGTTTATAAATAAGAAATTTATTGCCTTATTGTTCTGGAGGCTGAGAAGTGCAATTTCAAGGTGTTCACATATGTCAGAGGTCTTTGTGCTACATCATTATGTGATGGAAGCCAGAGGGTGAGAAGAACAGGAAGGAAGAGATCAAGCTTGTCCTTTTGTAAAGAACCAGTCCCACCCATGAGAGTGATACCACATGTCCTGATTGTCTCATAAAGGTCCCACCTCTTTTTTTTTTTTTTTTTTTTTTGGTGCTGGGAATTGAACCCAGGGCCTTGTATATGCAAGGCAAGCACTCTACCAACTGAGCTACATCTCCAGCCCAGTCCCACCTCTTAATTCTGTTACCATGGCAGTTAAATTTCAACATTTTTTTTTAGAGAGTACAAACATTCAAACCCTAGCAGCAAGCTTGCCATATACTTTGTTGACATGTTACTGTCTAATGTGTCTATCATATTTCCCTGATCTACCATATATGAAATTGAATACTTGCAACCTTTGATCCTGAGGGCACAGAAATAGAACCAACAGCTGTGAGACAAAGTTATTTTATTAGAAAAGGAAGACTTAGCCCATGCATTGGTGCACACCTGTAATCCCAGCAACTTGGGAGACTGAGGTAGGAGGATTTGTAAGTTCAAGGCCAGCCTGGGCAATATAGGGAAATCCCTACTCAAAAAAAAAAAAAAAAAAAAAAAAAAAAATCGTACAGCTGCCACCTACAGCTGCTGCTGCACTGACCCCCATCACTGCCCCATCTCCAAACGTGGTTGCCTCCAGCCACCTCTGCACCAGGCTGCCCCATTTCTGAATGCATCAGCCTCCATCTTGGGACACTGGCCAGGGCCTAGAAGCTCAATATCAAGGTGTCTGCAGGTTTGCAGCTGCTACCGTCTCAGGATGCACTAGGGCCTAGAGGTCCATCATAAAGGTGCTTGTGGGTTTGGATGCACCTGGGGTCTTCCTGCTGGTGTGCTGGTAGCCAATATCTTGCTACAGAGATGGGAGGGAGCTGGTTTCTTCCCAACTCTGCAAGTCCTGAAGCATGCAGGGATGGACAGGGCTGGTTACAGTGGGTTTGAGGTTGGAGGAGGTGTGAGGGCATCCTGCTCTCAGTTGCCCAGTCATCTGGTCCTGCACCTACTGGGTTCCTGGGGCCCGCTTGGGCCAGCACTCACCAGATCCCACGTCAGTCTGGCATTCAACAGGCCCTCTGACCCCCTAATCCCCAGTCTCCCAATCCCTCCCTACCCACCACCTTGGTCCAGCACTCACAGCTATGTGGTTGACCAGAAGCTCTCAGTGCCTGGTCTTGATCTGCCCAATACAGAATAGGCATACAGGTCCCAGTGCTCAGTCCTCAGAACACCCTGGGAGAGAAGTGCCTGACATCTTGATAGGAGCTATTTGGTTTAAAGCCGTATCTTGTTTGTATTGGGTGCTGTTAATGTTGATCTCCCCTTTAATGGTGAGGAACTGGAAACCTTTAGGGACACTGTAAGTCTACAGGGTAGAAACTGTACTATCCACATCCACACTGCTAGATGGGAAGATACACCAACAACATGAAAAACCAAGGGAACAAAGTGCCTCAAACAAACCAAGATGCTCCAATAACAGAATCCACTGACAACACAGTAGAAGAAATGTCAAAGGAGGAGTTCAGAATGTACATATTTAAACTGATTTGTTACATAAAGTATGATGTAAGGAATGAAATCAGAGATGAATTTCAGGAAGTGAAAGATCACTTCAGTAAAGAGACAGATGATGAAAAGAAATCAAGCGGAAGTCCTTGAAATGAAGGAATCAATAAACCAAATTAAAAATTCAGTAGAAGGTATCACTAACATTCTAAACCACATGGAAGACAGACCCTCAGGCAGTGAAGACAAAATACATAATCTTGAAAATAAAGTTGACAACACAGAGAAGATGGTAAGAAACCATGAAAAGAACTTTCAAGAATTGTGGAATAATGTAAAAAAAACAAATTTAAGATTTATCAGGGTAGAGGAAGGTGTGGAGATACAAACCAAAGCAATAAACAATCTTTTCTTTGAAATAATATCGAAAATTTCCCAAACCTAAAGAATGAAATGGAAAATCAAATACAAAAGGCTTACAAGACACCAAGTTTGCAAAAATACAACAGACCCACACCAAGACATATTACAATGAAAATGCCAAGCATACAGAATAAGTATAGAATTTTAAAGGCTGCAAGAGAAGAGTATCAGATTACATATAGGGGGAGACCAATTCAGATCTCAACTGATTTCTCAACCCAGACCCTCAAAGCTCAGAGGTCCTGGAACAACATACACCAAGTTCTGAAAGAAAAGGGATGTCAAGCAAGAGTTTTATATCCAGTAAAATTAAGCTTCAGATTTGAAGATGAAATAAAAACTTTCCATGATAAAAGTTAAAAGAATTCAGCTAGAAAGCCTGCATTATAGAACATTTTCAGCAAAATATTCCATGAGGAGGAAATGAAAAAGTGAAAACCAGCAAAGGGAGGAACTACACTTAAGGAAAGACAATCAAAGGAGAAACTAACTCAAACCAGAAATAAACCAAAATGACCAGGAATACAAATCATCTTAATAATAACCCTGAATGTTAATGGCTTAAACTCATCAATCAAAAGACATAGACTGGCAGATTGGATTAAAAAGCAAGTCCCAATAATATGTTGTCTCCATGAGACTCACCTCATAGGAAAAGACATCCACAGACTGAAGATGAAAGGATGGGAAAAAACATATCACTCACATGAACTGCGTAAACAAGCAGGGGTTTCCATCCTCATATCAGACAAAGTGGACTTCAAGCCAAAGTTAGTCAGAAGGGACAAAGAAGGACATTTTATACTGCTTAAGGGAATTACACATCAATAAGACATAACAATCGTAAATATATATGCCCGAAACAATGGAGCATCTGCATACATCAAACAAACCCTTCTCAATTTCTTTTTTTTTTTTTTTTCTTTTATTTTTTATTGTGAACAAATGGGATACATGTTCTTTCACTGTTTGTACATAGAGTAAAGGCATACCATTTGTGTAATCATACGTTTACATAGGGTGATGTTGGTTGATTCATTCTGTTATTTTTTCCCCTTCCCCCCACCCCTCCCATCCCTCTTTTCCCTCTATACAGTCCTTCCTTCCCCCATTCTTGCCCCCCTCCCTAACCCTCACTCTAACCCTAAAACTAACCCCTCCCACACCCCATTATGTATCATCATCCACTTATCAGCGAGATCATTCTTCCTTTGGTTTTTTGAGATTGGCTTATCTCACTTAGCATGATATTCTCCAATTTCGTCCATTTGCTTGCAAATGCCATAATTTTATCATTCTTTATGGCTGAGTAATATTCCATTGTATATATATGCCACAGTTTCTTTATCCATTCATCAACTGAAGGGCATCTAGGTTGGTTCCACAATCTGGCTATGGTGAATTGAGCAGCAATGAACATTGATGTGGCTGTATCTCTGTAGTATGCTGATTTTAAGTCCTTTGGGTATAGGCCAAGGAGTGGGATAGCTGGGTCAAATGGTAGTTCCATTCCAAGTTTTTTAAGGAATCTCCATACTGCCTTCCAGAGTGGTTGCACTAATTTGCAACCCCACCAGCAATGTATGAGTGTACCTTTTTCCCCACATCCTCGCCAACACCTGTTGTTGCTTGTGTTCTTGATAATCGCCATTCTGATTGGGGTGAGATGGAATCTTAGGGTGGTTTTGATTTGCATTTCTTTTATTACTAGAGATGTTGAACATTTTTCCATATGTTTGTTGATTGTTTGTAGGTCTTCTTCTGTGAAGTGTCTGTTCATTTCCTTAGACCATTTGTCGATTGGATTATTTGTAGTCTTGGTGTTGAGTTTTTTGAGTTCTTTATAGATTCTGGAGATTAGTGCTCTATCTGAAGTATGATTGGCAAAGATTTTCTCCCACTCTGTAGGCTCTTTCTTCACATTGCTGATAGTTTCCTTTGCTGAGAGAAAGCTTTTTAGTTTGAATCTATCCCAGTTGTTGATTCTTACTTTTATTTCTTGTGCTATGGGAGTCCTGTTGAGAAAGTCTGGTCCTAAGCCGACATGTTGAAGATCTGGACCTACATTTTCTTCTATAAGATGCAGGGTCTCTGGTCTGATTCCGAGGTCCTTAATCCATTTTGAGTTTAGTTTTGTGCACGGTGAGAGATATGGGTTTATTTTCATTTTGTTGCATATGGATTTCCAATTTTCCCAGCACCATTTATTGAAGAGGCTATCTTTTCTCCATTGCATATTTTTGGCCCCTTTGTCTAGTATGAGGAAATTATATTTGTTTGGGTTTGTGTCCGTGTCTTCTATTCTGTACCATTGATCTACCTGTCTATTTTGGTACCAATACCATGCCGTTTTTGTTACTATTGCTTTGTAGTAAAGTTGAAGTTCAGGTATTGCAATACCCCCTGCTTCATTTTTCCTGCGAAGGATTGCTTTAGCAATTCTGGGTTTCTTATTCTTCCAGATGAATTTCATAATTGCTTGCTCTATTTCTGCAAGGTACATCATTGGGATTTTAATTGGAATTGCATTGAATCTGTATAGCACTTTTGGTAGTATGGCCATTTTGACAATATTAATTCTGCCTATCCAGGAACATGGGAGATCTTTCCATCTTCTAAGGTGTTCTTTAATTTCTTTCTTTAGTGTTCTGTAGTTCTCATTGTAGAGGTCTTTCACCTCTTTTGTGAGATTGATTCCCAAGTATTTTATTTTTTTTGAGGCTATTGTGAATGGAGTAGTTTTCCTAACTTCTCTTTCTGAAGATTCATCACTTATGTATAAAAATGCATTGGATTTATGAGCATTGATCTTGTATCCTGCTACTTTACTGAATTCACTTATGAGTTCTAAGAGTTTTCTGGTGGAATTTCCTGGTTCCTCTAAGTATATAATCATATCATCAGCAAATAGGGATAGTTTGAGTTCTTCTTTTCCAATTCGTATCCCTTTAATTTCTTTGGTCTGTCTAATTGCTCTGGCTAGAGTTTCAAGGACGATATTGAATAGGAGTGGTGAGAGAGGGCATCCCTGCCTTGTTCCAGATTTTAGGGGGAATGCTTTCAGTTTTTCACCATTAAGAATAATATTAGCCATGGGCTTAGCATAGATGGCCTTTACAATGTTAAGGAACGTTCCCACTATCCCTATTTTTTCTAGTGTTTTGAGCATGAAGGGGTGCTGTATTTTATCAAATGCTTTTTCTGCATCTATTGAAATAATCATGTGATTCTTGACTTTAAGTCTGTTGATATGGTGAATTACATTTATTGATTTCCTGATGTTGAACCAACCTTGCATCCCTGGGATGAAACCCACTTGATCATGATGCACTATCTTTTTAATACATTTTTGTATGCGATTTGCTAAAATTTTGTTGAGAATTTTTGCGTCGATGTTCATTAAGGAAATTGGTCTGAAATTTTCTTTCCTCGATGTGTCTCTGTCTGGTTTAGGTATCAGGGTGATATTGGCTTCGTAGAATGAGTTTGGGAGGGTTCCCTCCTCTTCTATTTCATGGAATACTTTGAAAAGTATTGGAATGAGCTCTTCTTTAAAGGTTTTGTAGAACTCGGCTGAGAAACCATCAGGTCCTGGACTTTTCTTTGTTGGTAGGCTTTTGATGACTTCTTCTATTTCATTACTTGAAATTGGTCTATTTAAATTGTGCATGTCCTCCTCGTTTAGTTTAGGCAATTCATAGTTCTCTAGAAACTTGTTGATATCTTCGAAATTTTCTATTTTGTTGGAATATAGATTTTCAAAATAGCTTCTAATTATGTTTTGTATTTCAGTCGTGTCTGTTGTGATACTTCCTTGTTCATTCCGAATTTTGGTGATTTGGGTTTTCTCTCGTCTTCTCTTTGTTAGTGTGGCTAAAGGTTTATCAATTTTGTTTATTTTTTCGAAGAACCAACTATTTATTTTGTCAATTTTTTGTATTGTTTCTTTCGTTTCAATTTCGTTGATTTCAGCTCTGAGTTTAACTATTTCCTGTCTTCTACTACTTCTGGTGTTGGTCTGTTCTTCTTTTTCTAGGGCTTTGAGCTGTAGTGTTAGTTCATTTATTTTTTGAGTTTTACTTCTTTTATTAAATGCGCTCCATGAAATAAATCTTCCTCTAAGTACGGCTTTCATAGTGTCCCAGAGATTTTGATACGATGTTTCTTTGTTCTCGTTTACCTCTAAGAATTTTTTAATTTCCTTCCTAATATCTTCTGTTATCCATTCCTCATATAATAGCATATTGTTTAATCTCCAGGTGTTGGAGTAATTTCTGTTTTTTGCTCTTTCATTTATTTCTAGTTTCAATCCATTATGGTCTGATAAAATACAAGGAAGTGTCTCTATCTTCTTGTATTTGCTAACATTAGCTTTGTGGCATAATATATGGTCTATTTTAGAGAAGGATCCATGTGCTGCTGAGAAGAAAGTGTATTCACTCTTCGTTGGATGGTATATTCTATAAATGTCTGTTAAGTCTAAATTATTGATTGTGTTATTGAGATCTAAGGTTTCTTTATTCAATTTTTGTTTGGAAGATCTGTCCAGTGGAGAGAGAGGCGTGTTAAAATCACCTAGTATTATTGTATTGTGGTCTATTTGGTTTCTGAGATTGAGAAGGATTTGTTTGACATACATGGGTGAGCCACTGTTTGGGGCATAGATATTTATGATTGTTATGTCTTGCTGATTTATGGTTCCCTTAAGCATTATGAAATGTCCTTCTTTATCCCTTCTGACTAACTTTGGCTTGAAGTCCACTTTATCTGAAATGAGGATGGATACCCCAGCTTTTTTGCTGGGTCCATGTGCATGGTAAGTTTTTTCCCATCCTTTCACCTTTAGTCTTTGGGTATCTCTTTCTAAGAGATGAGTCTCTTGCAGGCAACATATTGTTGGATCTTTCTTTTTTATCCAATCTGCCAGTCTATGTCTTTTGATTGATGAATTCAGGCCGTTAATATTCAGGGTAATTATTGAGATATGATTTGTATTCCCGGTCATTTGACTCATTTTATTCATTTATTTGCTTATTTTTGACACGACTTGGTTCCTCTTTATTTGAGAGTTCCTTTAGGATATCTCCTCCCTTTGCTGATTTGCTTCTTTGTTTTTCATTTCTTCTTCATGGAATATTTTGCTGAGAATGTTCTGTAATGCTGGCTTTCTTTTTGTATATTCTTTTAGCTTTTGTTTATCATGGAAGGATTTTATTTCGTTGTCAAATCTGAAGGTAAGTTTTGCTGGGTATAAGATTCTTGGTTGGCATCCATTTTCTTTTAGGGCTTGAAAAATGTTATTCCAGGCCCTTCTAGCTTTTAGGGTCTGGATTGAAAAATCTGCTGATATCCGTATTGGCTTCCCCCTGAATGTAATTTGGTTCTTTTCTCTCACAGCCTTTAAGATTCTGTCTTTATTTTGTATGTTAGGTATTTTCATTATAATGTGCCTTGGTGTGGGTCTGTTGTAATTTTGTGTATTTGGAGTCCTGTAAGCCTCTTGAACTTGATTTTCCATTTCGTTCTTCAGATTTGGGAAATTTTCTGAAATTATCTCATTGAATAGGTTGTTCATTCCTTTGGTTTGTTTCTCTAAGCCTTCCTCAATCCCAATAATTCTCAAATTTGGCCTTTTCATGATATCCCATAGTTCTTGGAGATTCTGTTCATGATTTCTTACCATCTTCTCTGTTTGTTCGACTTTGTTTTCGAGGTTAAATATTTTGTCTTCAATATCTGAGGTTCTGTCTTCCAGGTGTTCTATCCTATTGGTTGTGCTTTCTATGGAGTTCTTAATTTGGTTTATTGTTTCCTTCATTTCAAGGATTTCTGTTTGGTTTTTTTTCAATATCTCTAACTCTTTATTGAAATGGTCTTTAGCTTCCTGTATTTGCTCTTTTAACTGTCTATTGGTGCGTTCATTCAATGCCTGCATTTGCTCTTTCATTTCATCGTTTGCTTCCCTTATCATGTTGATTATGTACATTCTGAACTCCCTTTCTGACATTTCTTCTGCCATGCTGTCATTGGATTTTATTGATATAACATCCAGATTTGTTTGAGGCATTTTCTTCCCTTGTTTTCTCATATTGTTCAGGTATCAGTGGACTGCAGAGATGTTGCAGATTTCCTCTATTGACTTATAATGTCCCTGAAGATTGCTAGTGTATCCCCTCTTATCCTTCAGTAGCCTGAAGTCTTAGAGGAAGTTGATACTTCGGTGTTCCCCTAGGTAGCTGCCTCTCTAGGGGTGGTGGTCTTCAGGTGGGGTATATTCCCTGCTAGAGGGCAGAGGTGCCTCTACTTGTTGACCAATGGTCATCCAAAGGGGAGCTAGACTGCGGGCTAAGGCAATGCCTGTTTGGGCCTGTGTCTCTGGTTTTACTGTCTTTGTGGGAAAACCTCACTCGGCGGGGAAGACCCACCCGGTGGGGAGGTCTCACTAGTCCGTTCCCCTCCTAGAGGTTCTCCTCAGTCCACAACTACTGCCTGTGCAGGGCAGCCTTCCCAAGCAGCGTTTCCAGGGGCCTGGACCTACCTCCTGGGCTTGGGAGCCCTGCCCTTCGCAGACGAGTCTCCTTAGGTGGCCCCTCCTCAGAGAAGCTGCCCACAGTCCTGGAACCTTCGCTCCACCCCTCAGCTGGTCTCTGTGTAGCTCTTTCAAGAAAAGGTGCTTAGATCCCCGGCTCGGACCGTGCTTTGCACCTAATCACTTGGCTATGCGACCCCTCCTCTGAAGAGTCACTTGGAGCCTCGTACATATGCTCCAAGCCCCAGTGACCCGTCACTCGTCTCTTCCTCCAGGCAGGTGTTCTGTGTGGGCGCTTGGAGACCAAGCCACTCACTGCGCACCTCCACCTCCTCAGGACAGCCCCCTCCCCGTTGTTCAGGCAGTTGCTGAATCCAAATAGTTCGCCACCCAACTCTTTCTCTGGCAGCCCCTGGAGCCCTGGCAGATTGGTCCAAAAAACCAAAAAACCAAGCGGTGTGCTGCTCGGCCTCCTCTGCAAGGTCTCCCACTTTCTGAGCTCACTGTTCCAATGAGGGTAGATGTGTCTTGCTGCCTGGGCAGGGCAGCCTTCCCAGGGGCCCAGACCTACCTCCTGGGCCTGGGAGCCTCACCCTTTGTAGACGAGTCTCCTTAGGTTGTCCCTTCTCAGAGACGCTGCCTGAAGTCCTGGAACCTTCACTTCGCCCCTCAGCTTGTCTCTGTGTAGTTCATTCAAGAAAAGGTGCCTAGGTCCCTGGACCGGACCTTGCTATGCACCTACTCGCCTGGCTATGCGACCCGCCCTCTGAGCAGTCACTTGGAGCCTCGTACATATGTTCCAAGCCCCAGTGACCCGTCGCTCGTCTCTTCCTCCAGGTGTGGGCGCTTGGAGACCAAGGCACTCACTGCGTACCTCCACCTCCTCTGGGCAGCCCCCTCCCCGTTGCTCAGGCGGTTGCTGGATCCAAACAACTCGCCGCCCCACTCTTTCTCTGGCAGCCGCTGGAGCCCTGGCAGATCGCTTCAAAACCAAGCAGTGTGTCGCACAACCTCCCTTGCAAAGTTCCCCGCTTTCCGAGTTCACTGCTCCAGCAGGGGAGGTGTGTCTTGCCGCCTGGGCAGGGCAGCCTTCGCAGGCAACGTTCCCAGGGGCCCGGACCTCCCTCCTGGGCTTGAGAGCCTCACCCTTCGCAGACGAGTCTCCTTAGGTTAGAGAATCTGCCCGCGGTCCTGGAAACTTCAATCCGCCATTTTTCGCTCCGCTTCGCTGTCCGTTTTTACCGCTCCGGCGGGGGAGGGGCGACCCGCCGAGTCACTGTACTTCACAAAGTTCTCTGCGTTCCAGGGCTACTGCCCCTTCGGGGACGCCTCCCCTATGGGAGAAACTCCCCGGGCGGCTTTGAGTTGGTCCCAAGTCACTATCTCCTCTTTTGAATCTTGAGTCCTGGAGCAACATGAAATACAGCCGCCCTCTAGTCCGCCATCTTGAACCTCCAGAACCCTTCTCAATTTCAAGAATCAAATAAATCACAACACAATAATACTGAGTGACTTTAACACACCTCTTTCACTACTGGATAGATCTTCCAAATGAAAACTAAACAAAGAACCTATAGAACTAAATAATACTATTAATAATTTGGACTTAATGGACATATATAGAATATTTCATCAATGAGCGAATACACTTTCTTCTCAGCAGCACATGGATCCTTCTCTAAAGTAGACCGTATCTTATGTCACAAAGCAACCAACTCTCAGGAAATACAAAAAGTAGAGACACTACCCTGCATTCTATCAGATCATAATGGAATGAAATTAGAAATTAATGATAAAGTAAAAAATAGAAGCTACTTCAACACCTGGAAACTAAATAATATGCTATTGAATGACAAATGGCTAGCAGATGAAATCAGGGATAAAAGGAAAAAAATACTTAGAGGTAAATGAGAACACCAGTATAACATATCAAAATCTATGGGACACTCTGAAGGCAGTGCTAAGAGGAAAGTTTGTTGCATTGAACTCATACATTAAAAGAATAAAAAGTCAACTAATAAATGATCTAACATTACATCTCAAAGCCCTAGAAAAAGAACAAATCAACACCAAAAGCAGTAGAAGACAGGAAATAATTAAAATCAGAGCTGAAATCAATGAAATTGAAACAAAAGAAACAATTGAAAAAATTAACAAAAAGTTTGTTCTTTGAAAAAATAAATAAAATTGGTAAACCCTTAGCCACAATAATGAAGAGAAAGAGAGAAAACTCAAATAACCAAAATTTGTGATGAAAAAGGAAATTTTGCAATGGACACTACTAAAATACAGTAGGTATTAGAAACTGTTTTGAAAATTTATACTCCAATAAAATAGAAAATCTTGATATTGACAAATTTCTAGAGACATATGACCTACACAAACGGAATCAAGAAGACATATACAATTTAAATAGATCAATTTCAAGAAATGAAATAGAAGACACCATCAAAAGGCTACCAACCAAGAAAAGCCCAGGACCAGATGGATTCTCAGTGAGTTCTACAAGAACTTCAAAGAAGAATTAATATCAATACTCCTCAAATTATTCCATGAAGTAGAAAGGGAAGGAACCCTTCCAAATGCATTCTTTGAGGCTAGAATCGGCCTGATACCAAAACCAGACAAATACATATCAAGGAAAGAAAACTTCAACCAATATCCCTGATGAACATAGATGTAAAAATTCTCAGTAAAATTCTGGCAAATCACATACAAAGACATATTAAAAAGATAGTGCACCAGATCGAGTGGGGTTCATCCCAGGGATGCAAAGGTTGGTTCAACATACAGAAATCAAATGTAATTCAACACATCAGTAGACTTAAGGACAAGAATCATATGATCATCTCAATAGATAGAAAAAAACATTTGACAAACTACAACTTACATTGAGGATGTGGGGAAAAAAGGTACATTCATACATTGTTGGTGGAACTGCAGATTGGTGCAACCTCTTTGGAAAGCAATATGGAGATTCCTGAGAAAACATGGAATGGAACCATCATTTGACTCAGCTATCCCACTCCTCAGTTTATACCCAAAGGACTTAAAATCAGCATATTACAGTGACACAGCCACATTCATGTTTATAGCAGCTCAATTCACTATGAAACCTACCTAGGTACCCTTCAACAGATGAATGAATAAAGAAAATGTGGTACATATACACAATGGAATATTACTCAGCCTTATAGAAGAATGAACTTATGGCATTTTCAGGTAAATGGATGGAGCTGGAGAATATCATGGTAAGTGATATAAGCTGGTCCCAAAAAACCAAAGGCCAAACATTTTCTCTGATAAGTGGATGCTGACCCATAGTGGGGAGTGAATAGGGAAGGATGAAGGAACTTTGAATTATGCAGAGGGGAGTGAGAGGAGGGATGGGGAAGTGGAGATGGGAAGGACCATAGAATGAGACAGACCCTGTATACATGTATGAAAAAAACATTTTTTAAAAAACAGTTTGAACTCATGTTCAAAACACTAGAAAAACTAGGGATAGTAGGAACATACCTCAATTTTGTAGAAACCATCGATGCTAAACCCAAGGCCGATATCATTCTAAAAGGAAAAAAATGGAAAGTATTCCCTCTAAAAACTGGAACAAGACAAGGATGCCCTCTATCACCATTTCTATTCAACATAGTCCTGGAAACTCTAGCCAGAGCAATTAGATGAAAGAAATTAAAGGGATAGAAAATAGGAACAGAAGAACTCAAACTATCCCTGTTTGCCAATGATTTGATTCTATATTTAGAAGATCAAAAAAAAAAACAAAAAAAAAAAAACTCCACTTGAAAACTTCTAGAATAAATAAATTCAGCAAAGTAACAGGACATAAAATCAACATCCAAAAATCAAACTCATTCCTATACATCAGTGATGGATCTAGTGAAAGAGAAATTAGAAAAACTAATCCATTCATAATAGCCTCAAAAAAAAAAAAAACAACAACAACAACAAAAAACCACCAAAAAACAAAACACTTGGGAATCAATCTAACAAATGAGGTGAAAGATCTCTACTACAAAAACTACAGAACATCTCTACTACAAAAACTACAGAACACTAAAAGAAATTGAAGACCTTAGAAGATAGAAAGATCTCTCATGCTCTTAGATAAGCAGAATTAACATTGTCAAAATGGCTATAGTACCAAAAGCATTATATAGATTTAATGCAATTCCTATTAAACTCCCAATGACATTCTTCCTAGAACTAGAAAAAACAATCATGAAATTCATTTGGAAAAAATATGAGACCCAGAATAGCCAAAGCAATCCTTAGCAAGAACAGTGAAGCAGGAGGCATCACAATACCAGATGTTAAACTATACTACAGAACCACAGTAACAAAAAAGGCATGGTATTGGCACCAAAACAGACATGTAGACCACTGGTACAGAATATAAGACACAACAAAAATGACATCAATGCAGTTATCTCATTCTAGACAAAGGACCAAAACCATTCATTGCAGAAAAGCTAGCCTATTCAACAAATGATCCTGGGAAAACTGGAAGTAGCAGAATGAAATTAAATCCCTGTCTCTCACCCTGCTAAAAACTCAAAGTGGATCAAGGACCTAGGCATTAGACCAGAGACCCGGTGTCAACTAGAAAATGTTTCTTTAATACTGGAGAAATGCTTCACAAGCAGCATTCTCAATTCAAACACATTTTAGAATGATGAAAATTTGTTATGCATGTAATAGAAAACTATAAAGTATAGAAATATAAGTAAAAATAGAAATCTCAAGATACTTGGAACTTTGTTTGGAGATGTGCTGGAGATTGAACCCAGGGGCCTTGTGCTCTAGAACTGAGTTACGCCCTAGTGCTAAAACAATTGGACTTTGAACACCCTGAGACAACTGAGAAATACATGTTTTCTTTTTTTTCAAT
The DNA here is from genome assembly GCF_902686445.1 of Sciurus carolinensis. Classification (NCBI taxonomy): domain Eukaryota; kingdom Metazoa; phylum Chordata; class Mammalia; order Rodentia; family Sciuridae; genus Sciurus; species Sciurus carolinensis. Next base: position 159,362,688 of record NC_062213.1, on the reverse strand, counting down.
TCTTGGGATCAAACCCAGGTTCTCTCACTTGCATGCACTCTAACACTGGACTACACCCCTAGTCCAGAATGTCTTCTTTTTGTAAGATAAGTTATAGAATATATACAGTTTTACATCTTATTGTAACCTTAATATTCCTAATATTAGTAAAAGATTTTTTGGGGGGTGCTGGGGATTGAACCCAGGGCCTTGTGCGTGCGAGGCAAACACTCTACCAACCGAGCTATATCCCCAGCCCAATAAAAGATTTTTGAACATTTTTAATGCTACATGATTTATTGTGAAAAATAGACTATTTAAGCATCAAAAGTTGAGATATAAGCTTGGCATGGTGGCACTCACCTGTAATTCCAGATATTTGGGAGACTGAGGTAGGATTGAAAGTTCAAGTCCAACCTTAGCAACTTGGCAAGATCCTATCTCAAAATTTTACAAAAGGACTGGGGTTGTAGCTCAGTTGTGGAGTGCCAGTGGGTTCAATCCCCAATACTGCCAAAAAAAAAAAAAAAAATTTTTTTTTAAATATTGAAGTTGCTGTTTCCATGGGAGATTCCAAAGCATAAGTCCTTGTCTCCAGGAAACTTAAAATCAAATAGGGAAGGACTTAGCTAACTCTGTAGGCAGCATCCTTTAGTATACCTGGTTCAGTGCACTGTGGACTGCGGTATGAGACTCAGCCAAATGGTGAAGGGTGGTTTGAATTTGGCTGAGCAGAGTAAAAAGGTGTTAGATGTGGAGGGAACCGTTTATATCAGAGTAGGAAATGCCAGACATATTTGAGAGAGAAGTCATATGTCAGAGTAGTTGGAGAAATAGTTTGTATGGGCAGAATCCAAGTAGGAAGAGTACTTTGGGGCAGAACATTGAGGCTTTCAAAGACCTGCCAAGTTTACCCTCTGTCCTAGAGACCAGTATTCATGATATTCTAATCCATGACGAAGCTTTGCTGACCTGCTATGAATTGAGAAAAAAATGAAGGGGGGGGGGTGCAATACAATGGACTCTTCATAATTCAAAATGGTATTCACAAAAAGGATTATTCTATTCTGAAATAAATTCCTTCCTGTATTTTAAGAGGTAAAAATGTTCCTTTATAAAACTGTTGTGACAGGAGTTTGTTTTCTTTGGTGCTTTCTTTATTGTTCAATAGTAATAGCTGTTCATTATACATTTTTGAACTTGGAAAATACCAGCATGACCTATAAAAATAAATCTGATGGAAGTTTGTGAATTAGATTTTAGGTGTTAGGCAAGGATTCCAACTGGAGAGTAGGAATGGAAAGGAGGAGATGGTTGGATCCAAAAGCGGCAAAGGACAAGGAACAGTTGGGGTACTACTGCTCAGCTGGCTGGAATAGTATCTCAGAGGTACTTGGAAGATAATAAAAATCAAATGCAGTAAATCAGGACAGTAAATCGTAGGCTATCCTTAAAAATGCATGTTACCATAGCAGGTAATGGCTATACTTCAGAGTGAGACTCTTCAGATAAGGTGCTAAGCTTCTCTGAGCTCAAAGTTTTTGTATGTAAAATGTAACTAAGAGTGTGAGGATTACATGAGATAATGCATGTAAAGCACTTTACACAGTACTTGATTTATAAGTGCTCAGTTGATATTAATTAGAGTAGTACTTTTTTTTTCTTAGATATTTGGTTACTTTTTTTTTTTTTTTTTTGATTGTCCTTTTTGCCTTTGTTAGTGGTTGTGAGATTGGTTTGGGAGAGGGAAAAGGGATTAGATACAGGTTTGGAAGTAATTACCATGGATTTTCTGGGAGTATTTGGCTTCTACTGAGAAGTGGTAAAGAAGGAAAGACAATGGAGATGGGGTGAACCTGTTAGTGAGGAGCTTTTGGTGTAGTTCAGAAAATGGTTATCCTAGTATGGTATGGATGGAAGTCAGATTGGAAAGGTTCCAGCAATATAGGGTTCGTGTAGTATTCACACTCACTAACCCTTGGCAGTGGGACCCTCTAAAGTGTTTTGGTTTATTTTTCTAGCCAATTGACTTACAGTGTGTGCATGTGTGTGTATGTAGGGATGTACTAGCTAATGAGTACATTAGTTATTAAGTGTTATGAAAAGCCACTCTGAGCTCTGTTATGTATCTAAATAATTATTCAGGTTAATGTATCGAGTGAAGTAGTACCATAACCAATAAACTGCGGAACTTAAATAACAGATATTTAAAAGTCAATTTATTAGATCACTTTAAACTTAACTTTCTTTTCTCATATGATTAAGGGATCAAAGATTAAAGGAGAATGACCAGATTTTGGCCATTAATCACACACCACTGGATCACAATATTTCCCACCAGCAAGCAATTGCATTATTACAACAAACGGCTGGATCTCTGCATTTGGTTGTGGCCAGGGAACCAGTCCACACAAAAAGCAGGACTTCTACCAGCTCAGCTGATACAACTCTGCCTGAAACAGTGAGTTGCAAACTTGGAAAAATAATTTTGAATTATGCTGTTTGTTATAATAGTGTACAGTCAGATGTCATTTGCTTGTCTAAAGAGGGTTGATCAGATCTCCAAATGCATCATATTTAATCAAGATGTTTCATGAAGGGTTATTTAGTCTTTTCAGTGTCCTATGGGTCTTATTTAAGATTGTCATTTAATATAGGGGTCAAATTGAGTATTAGGTGTAATTTATTTAGGGGTTCCTTTATAGAGAGTTAATCGAGAGTTTTTATAAGAGATTTACCGTTGAGTTTATTAAGTACAATTTGGTTATTTATTTCAAAAACATTATTTTTATAAATTATAATGGGAGTTTATGGCTAGGTTATCAATGCTACAAAATTATAGTAGTCTTTTTTATGTAAGGATATATGCTTAACAGTTTGGAAGAAGAAAACTATGTCTGTGTTTGGAATCCTTAAGGTTACTTTGTAACATTTTACAGATTTTGACCTGTCTCTTCAGAATGCCTGCTAATAAATCTTATTTTCTTATAATTCTAAGTGCTAGCTGATTTATATAATTTTCATTCCTTGGGACAAAAGGAAAAATAAACTGTCTGGTACATTACAAGGTCACAACACAAAGTATAGGCATTCTCCCTGTTGCAATCTGTAATATTTAAATAGCACAATTTACATAATAACTACAATGGATAAAGTGAGACATTGCTTATAAGGGTGTTGGAGTCATGCCTTGGTGGGTTCAAGTCCATTTCTTCCCCTCCTAGTGTGTCACACCACCAGGTCCTTGATTTCTCCACACCTGTTTCTTCATCTGTTACTTAAAACTAATAGTGGCTGTAAGGATTGAAAGAGGTCAAGCACAGGACTGGTGCCAGTTAACATTCCGTGAGCAGTAGCTGACATCATTGATTCAGGCTTCTTATTTTCGCAAACATTATTGCTTTTTTGATATTAGGAATTGTTCCAGACAGGACCTTATTAAATATTCCCAATATTCCTCTTTTAACATTGCAGAGTAGTTTTCCAATTTTATGTAATAGAAAAACTTAATAATGAGTATGCCCTCATGGTCTTGAGAAGGAGACATTTGTTCTGCTTTTGTATTGTATGAATTTAATGCACATTTCTCATTGGAAACCTGCTAGTCAGAGGAAAAATGCTTATTCTTGGCTGATTTATATGATTCTGCTGCCAGTACCTTCAGTTGGATCTGCCTTTCTTCTCCCACATTGGTGTCTCCTAAACTTGTTTCTTTACCTCATCATGTTCTTAGCATCTCGTTCTTTACATTGTTTCCAGGTTAATTTTCCTAAGCCACTGCTTTATCCTTGTCATTCCACCTTCTAAAACCTTGAATTCCCCCTTACCTTTGCAGTTAATCCAATCTTTTGACTGTATCTTTGACCCATTCTGCTATCTGTTCCAACTTTGCTCTTACATTTCTCTTTTGCTTGAGTGTCTTCCCTCTTTATAGTGCAACTTAAATGCCCACTTTCCTCATTGGATTTTATTTCTTATGGCCTCTCCTTCCTCCAAACCCCCAGAATCTTCCTAACATTTTGTGACTTTCAATTCAAGTTAAGGATATTTTTTCTCCCCTGGTGCTCCTGGTACATGCTAGATGAACACACTACTACAAACACACTACTACTGAGTCACATCCCCAGCCCTGTGACTTTCAATTCAAGCAAACACATAATTATTGGTTCCTACTAAAAGCCAGGCCTTGTGCTAGATATTGATCATAGACTGGAGAATGTTTCTTGTCTTCTTAGAGCTACAATGTTTTGTCTGATATTCTGTCTTGCATTTTAAATTGTGTGTTAGTATTTTTTTCTCTCCTGGATTATAAGATCCTTAAGGGCAGGGCCTATCTATTTGTCTATCTTAGTCTCCAGATTGTTGTCTTAAGTGTGTGAACATTCAGTTTCTTGTAAATCTATCACTTTAATAGTAACTTTATTGGAAAGTTAAGAGTCTATGTATTTTACTGATACTGTGGTTCTAACTTTAATTTGTAGGTTTGTTGGGGCCATGTTGAGGATGTCGAACTCATTAATGATGGCTCTGGATTAGGATTTGGAATAGTTGGAGGAAAGTCAAGTGGTGTGGTTGTGAGGACCATAGTTCCTGGAGGATTAGCTGATCGAGTAAGTTGACCTTTCTTTATCATTTTGGTTTTATAAAATTTAAATGATATGACTTGAACTGTAATTTTATAACATGAGTTACTAGGACGTATGACTCAATAAGTGGAATTTAAGTACAGCTTACAAATGGTTTATTCCATAAATATTAACATGTATTCTGCTTTACTTCACGCAGGCCCTCAATCAAAAAAATTTTTTTTTTTTGATGGGATTGGGGAGAACCTGTAGTTGACAGCCTTCTTATATATATCAGAGGATAATATTTCTTATTGAAAATAGTCGTTAGTACATTTTGAACATCTGTATTATTCTCCTCCAGAGTATAATTCAAGGGCATAATGATAAAATCAGAAGGTATAATGATTATAATACATATTTCTCCCAATATTATACATAAAAGATTCACTTGAATTAAAATTTTCTATATTAAATCAAATGTCTTCTATTTTTGAGCAGTGCTTAAACTGAAAGTGAACCATTTAGAAACTTAGCCATTGTTTTTTCTTAATTTTAGATAGAAGAAAATATTAAACAGCACATTGGTTGGTTTTTTTCTTTCTTTTCTTTTTTTTTTTTTTTGCTTACTTGTTTGTTTTATGGGTTACTCTACTCCTAAGTTACACCCGAGCCCTTTAAATTTTTTATTTGGGGACAAGGTCTCACTAAGTTGCTGAAGTGGGCCTCCAACTTGGAATCTTCCTGTCTCAGCTTCCCAAGGTGCTGGCTTCATAGGCATGGGTTACCACACCCAGCCATATTTAGTTTTTAGAAATTTAGAAATTTGATTGTGAATCCACTGAATGAAGAGCTCATATATGTAGAATATCCATGATAAATCAGAAATAACTTTAATTATTTCCATAATCAGAATAATAAATAAAATTTCACATATTATTAACTAGATATATATTAACTTATTGCTTCTAATAGACATACTGTAAATGAAAATGAATTTTCTGGGGCTTGGGGTGTAGCTCAGTGGTAAATTGCTTGCCTAGCATGCATGAGGCTCTGGGTTCTAACATCTGCAACACCACATAAAATGAAAAACAAACAACAGTCAGAAACTTTGCTGTGCAAATGTAGCTTTCAGACAAGCCCCTTGTTTCTGATCACAATTACTTTGCTACATACAAATTGTGGAGTTGTTTATGTTTCCCTTGTCCTTTCAGCATCTGAGTGTATTTATTTAAAGTAGTACTTCTGATTGGTTGTCTTTTAGGAGTCTCTGAGACTTGCAGGGGTCTATGAGATCAAAACTACTTGTGTAATAATACTAAGATGTTATGCCTTTTTACACCATTGACATTTGTACTGATGATACAGAAGCAGTGGCTGACTAAAATTGATGGTGCTGTAGTGCAAAATAATGTGGTGGCCGTAGTCTTGCATTCTTCTAGCTATGTGCTTGCAACAAGAAAGAAGAATAATCTTCAAGTTCACTTAAGGTTCTTTATGAGGCAGTAGAAACAATTTTAGTAAAAAAATCGACCTTTTGGTATGTAAGGTTTTACTATCGTACAACAAAATGGGAGGTACATATAACACTCCTGTGTACCAAAGTGTGATGGTCATCTTGAGAAAAAACATTTGTGAAGTGAAGAAGTCATTTTTCATATGTAACAGCATTTTTATTTTTGAACTAACAACTGACACAAAAATTATGGGTATTCAGACTTAGGGATTTGGGAATTTCCTTGAACATGACTGAAGTGAGCCTATTTCAGGAGAAACTCTGACAGTGCTGGCAAGGACGAAATTTGAGTTTTCAAGAAAAAATTAGAATTTTGAAAAATTCGTTTTTATGAATTTAATTTCCCAGGATTTAAAGAGTTTTTTGAGTAGGATATTAATAATATTCACCAATGTGATTTTTTGATATGTACAATGAAATATGTCAATTTTTGGAAGATCTGCATACTCTGAAGCAATATTTTCTGAAGATCAATATGTGATACAACAAAGTAATTTATGTGTAAAAGATCAAAGAATTTAATGAAACAGTGTCTAAAAGTTTTTTGATGTGGTTTCAGATTCCACATTATAGCCGATCTTAAGAAACTACAACTTGTCAGGTTTGGGTGTGTTATCAAAGAAGAATTGACTGAAAGGACTATTAAAATACTACTCCCTTTTCCAACTGTATATCTGATTGAAGCCAGATTTTCTTTGTATATTTCAACCAAAACATCCTACAACATATTGAATACTGAATGAGATATGAGAATCTACCTGTCTTCTTTTAAGCCATGTATTAAAAAGTTTTGGACGAATATAAAAATGTAACACTCTTCTCACTAATTTTTTTGGGGGAAAAAATATTTCTTTTTAAAGTTAGAAATATATACACTGTGGGACTGGGGATATAGTTCAGTTGCTTGCTTTTCATGTACAAGGCCCTGGGTTCAATCCCCAGCACCACACACAAAACAAAAACAAAAACCAAATACTTCACACACACACACGCACACTCACACACACACACACATACACAGAGATGTATATACACATATATACACCCTACATATTTTAATACATGTTACTATATTTTTAAAAATTTGGAGCTAATTTCTAATTGAGTAGATACTGACAACTCATAAATGAAAGCTCTCTGAAATTTTTCAGTGATTTTTCTTCTCTTAGAGTTTTACTGTAAAATTGATATACAATAAATTGCACATATATAAAGTCTGCAATTTAATAACTTTTGATATATGTATATACTTGAATTCATTTTTATCAGTGCTTTCCAGAGAAACAGAACCAATAGGATATACGTGTATTTTAAGAGATTATTTTAAAGATTAGCTCAAGGCATTTTAAGACTTGAAATTTATAGGGCAGGCCAACAGGCTAGAAACTCAGGAATTAATGTAGTTCTGAATTTGAAATCTCTAGGGTAAACTGGCAGGATTTTTAGGTAACCACGGCAGGATGCTGTCCAGCTGGGATGTTACCAGGCGTGAGACACAATTTCTTCTTCAGAAAACCTCAGTCTTTGCTCTTAAAATTGTCAGCTGATTGGGTAAGGTTCATTCACATTATCAGTGGTTGTTTCCTTGAAGTCTTTTGAGCCATCTGAGACTCTGGGTGCCGATCCTGTGGGCACACACTAGGCACAAACTAGTCCCATGAGTTTGTGGATGTGACTAATATCTACAAAATACCTTTGTAGCAATATCTAGGCTAGTGTTTTGCTAAATAGCTCTACACTGCAGTCTAACCAAGTGAAATGTAAAATTTAACTGTCATTCAGTCCATCACCACCAAGATAATGAGCATATCTGTCACTCCAGTAGTTTCTGTGCTACTTCACAATCCCCATCCCTGTGTCCCCGGCAATTTTAAACAATGTAAACGGGTTTGATACCAAAATATTCATTTTATGGGTCAACATATCTCTGGCACAAAACATAATATTCTTAAAGGGTTGCATGTGTGTGCCTGTATGTGTATATGTGCTGGGGATTGAACCCAGGCTTCTTACATGCTAAGCATGTACTCTACCAGTGAGCTGCAACCCAGCCCTGAGGGTTTTTTGAAAGGATTTTTTGTATCCTGCAAAGGGATGAAACATTATAGAGTATTTTTATGTCTTCCCCCACCACCTTAGAAATTTTAAAAGGCTCGTTTGCTGGAGTTGTGTTTTTCAAAGTGCAATGTATAGTAGTTATTTTGAAAAACAAAGGGTCAAATAAATTTAAGCAAAATCAAATATGTTTCTTTACTATAAGAATTTTCTGAGTTTTTTAATATACTAATGTGCATTATGAATTTCCACAAGGACAATATGATGTGCAGGATTTCCCAGATTAATCCCATTGACACACTGTTGGGAAAAGCCCAAGTCTGATTTTCACCCTTTCCTGGAAGGGATCGTCACGATTTCAGATCATCAAGAAAGGGGGTAGGGTTATGCCCATCAGAGTTGTAATGGAGAAGCAAACATCTTAGGGCAGATGGTGTCATCTGCCTAATATGCATTATTCTAATGTAATCCTCAAGCAGTCTTATGAGTTTTATTTCCAAGTTATTGATATGGGAACTGTTAAGAAATGGCCCAAGGTTGCATGGCTAGGAAGTGACAGTCAGAATTGAGCCCTTATCTGTTCAAATAAGCTTTTCTGCTTAAGTCTATTTATGAAAAGTTGATCCTGATGCTTTCCTTTTCTGATACGCACTGTGCAGCCCTGGTCAGACCTATCAGCAGTGAATAGCCAGCTCCAAGAACAGCAGAACTCTTGACCTTTTTCTAGAGGGAATATGGTGAGGTGTACACATGAGGACAGAGCAGTGTTTGCTTCTTTAGCTCATCTCAGCTGATGGCAGGTAAAATTCTGCAACCTTCTGGCTATAACCCATTTATCTCATGCCTGGCCCTAATTTATTTTTCTTGGTTCTGCTCCATGTTAGGCTTGCTATAACTCATAAACTAACTCTGATTGTAATACTTCAATACACCAGGCTATGGCACAAGATGTGGTTTATACACTTTCTATTAGCTGCCTCTGGGCAGATTCTTCTTAACCCTCCTACATCCTAAGTAAGCATCTCAGAAAGGAAAGAGCATAGCGTCATAGCATGGGAGCAATAGACTCAGTTGAAGTCTTGAATCATGGGCCTATCACTAACTCTGGTCAAATTGCTTCTTAGTTTACTTTCGTGATTCTGCAATTGTCTCCAAGCCCACTTCCTGGTTTGGTGATTTGTTAGGAGGACACACAGGACTCAACATACAGTTGGAATCATGGCTGTGGTCTGCTATAGTGAAAGAATACAAAGCCAAACAGTAGCAGAAAAGGGGCATGAGGTGAAGTATCTGAAAGTTCGTGTGGAAGCCATCAGACACTCAGAGCCGGGGGTTTATTAGATGTGGTTACATAGGCACGCACTGTCCAGGATGCACCAAAGTCCCAGACTTGCAGATGACAGCAAGTATTCAGGAGAAAACTAATTGCACAAATAGTTTAAGTACAGTGAGCCATTCTTAACAGGGTGTGGTGGGAATGCCCTAGAATCTGAGCTCCCAGAAGTTAGCCAGTTTGTCCTGTGGTGATTTTCATAGTAGGGGAATATGACTGTCTTAGGTCATTAGTGTGAAGGTGAACTCAAGATTGCTTGTGATTATAGAGTGATCCTGTTAAAGGGGTTAAGTAATACTTTTTTTTTTTTTTTTTTTTTTTTTTTTTTTTTTTTTTTGGTACCAGGGATTGAACCCAGGGGCACTTAACCACATTTTCAGTCCCTTTTTATATTTTATTAGAGACAGGATTTTGCTGAGTTCCCTAGGGGCTTGACTAAGTTGCTGAGGCTGGGTTTGAACTCGAGATTCTCCTGCCTCAGCCTCCTGAGTTGCTGGTATTACAGTCATGTGCCACCACACCCGGCTACTAATACTTCTTTTTTCAAAGAATATTAAATTGTTACAATATGAAGTTAGAAAAGAAATTCAGTATTTCTTTTTTAAAGGGGCTTCATAAAATAGCTCCTTTAATTGAGGAGGTATGACAACACTGAGATCACTGCAGCTTAAAGAATCATCAGAAATGGGTATGTGGGGCGACTTGATATGAACAAGGCACTAGGTTAGACATTTTACGTATACTATTGAATTTAATGCCCACACTCTATGAGGAAGTAATTTACTAATATTTTGCTTAAGGTTTAGATTAGGATAAGCAACTGACCTTTGGCTATACAACTTGACCAAAGTAGAGCTAGGATTGAATTTGGGTGTGTCTGACTCCAAAGCTCTTCCTGTCTTTCTGCTGTGTACTACCTCTAATGTTAGGAAGTTAGGTAGAAAATAGCATTCATTGTTTATTTATCTTTTTGGTACCACGGTTTGAACTCAGGGTTACTTAACCTCTGTGCTACATCCCCAGCCCTTTTCTTATATTTTATTTAGAGATAGGGTCCCGCTGAGTTGCTTAGCACCTCACTAAGTTGCTAAGACTGGCTTTGAACTCACAATCCTCCTGCCTCAGCCTCCCAAGCCACTGGGATTACAGTTGTGTGCCACTGTACCTGGCATGCATTCATTGGTTTTTTTAAAAACTGATTTATATAGAAAATGTAATTTTAAATTATTCCAATAAAGCTGGAGGAGGAAGGGGAGTTTGACTAAAGTTCTTTTTTGTTTCAAATTTTCACTCATGTATACAGTGTGAAATGCCATATTGAAGGGGTTTGTGGCGGACTGAAAAAGAAAAGCTGATTTATATGAAACTTTTTTTTTATTATTATATGAAACTTTGAAAGCATTTATTGAGATTTACTTAGTTACAATGACCAGTTAATATAACTAGGGACGATTTAGTGAATAGGAAAATACATGATATTGTGTAAAGACCTATCTATTAGTGATCCTCAGATACTCTCTGATACTCCCTGGAGTAATAGAGAGTATCTGAATATCCATAGCACCTGAGAGACACATCTTAGCGCATTCCATCCCCTTATGGCAAAAGTATAAAAATTTTTCAGAAGCTAGTTTTGTATTTTGTTTTGAAATTGATAACAGGTGATGCAGAACTTCTTTGTTTTGCAGAAACCTCTTTCACATGATCTGGAGGAATTCTGGGGAAAGTAAGACCCATTGGCTCATCTCATTGTGTCCAGAAGGTGACCATTATAACACAAGCCTATTTAAAAGTTGTCATAAATCATTGGCGTTTTGGCATGAGACAGTTATAGTGGGAGTCATAGTAATTATCTAGTAACCTTTAATATAAGAAGGAATGGCACCAAGGAAGGATTGGATGGACATGTGGACTATGGAGGACTTTAGTTAAGAGTAGACAAGGCCCAGCCACTGAACAGGTGTATTTTCCCAAGCAGTTTTGTTTTGAGTGATTCTATAGATATTTTCCTTATCCTTAACAACCAGTTGAGGGCTCTGGGGATTTGAGTAGGATAGGACAGGGGAACTCGGGTTTAGTTCTTTAATTTGTTGATATAAAGTATGTGTGTTTTATAAAGTCGCTGTTTTCTGTTAATGACATGTTGTTTTTTGATCTGTAAAAGAACCAGCCTATAAGCAAAGATAATATTATAATTTCATTTTCTGAGTTATGGAAGTGTTTGATCCCTTTTAAAGTTTTTGGAGTAACAAATTTGCTTTCTTTACTTTTTTTAGGAAATTTGCTTTCTTTACTTCTTTTGTAACTCAGCCCTGAATTCCTATGGGCTTTCTAATTTTTATTTTTAATTTGAAATTTTTTTGGTACCAGGGATTTAACCCAGGGGTGTTGAACCACGAAGTCACATTTCTAGCCCTTTTCCTTTTATAAATTTTGAGATAGGGGCTTGCTAAATTGCTTATGGCCTTGCAAAGTTGCTGAAGCTGACTTTGAACGTGAGATCCTCCTGCCTCAGCCTCTAGAACTTCTGGGATTACAGGAATGCACTGCTGTGCCTGGCTTAAATAATTTTTAATTGAAATTATCATTCACAACAATGTATCAGAGAACTTAACATGAAATTTTTTTTTAGCAAAAAGATGTTAACTTGGACTAAAGTATTTTTTTCTTTTTAGCTCTATCAATGATATTCTTAGTATTTTCACCATAATTGTGTGATACCCTGTTGCATCAAGCATTTTAATTTTTCTGCCTTCCACATTATCTTTGGCAATATACATCATTTTTTTTTCTCTTGTAGAAGAATCTATGGGTTAAAATAAACTTTTATATTTGAATATTTGATTAGCACCCCATGCTTGAATGTTAGCATATCATAGCTCTTTATTAGCTTTCACTGATTCATGATTTTTGCTAAAGAACAAAAGGAACTTTATTATGCATCTTAATTCCCTTGCTCAGACTACAGGTTATGGAAGGAGAATGTTGATCAGAATATATCAGTAAAATGCAGTGCTTGGGGCTGCTGGACTTAGACAAGGTAGCTGTCATTTTGGTGTCTTTCCTATCAATCTAATGACTATTTTTGCACTTACAAATTCCTCCAGAACACCTGTTTTTCTGTAAGAAGAAAATGTTTGACTTTTAGTGACAGATGCAAATTATCTACATCATTTTAAAGCAATAGATGAGGTAAAATAGGAAAAAGGAGTGCTTATGAAATGACTAAATATATAGTTAATGGTGAAATGCCCCTCCTTCACCAAGTCAGATATGAAAACATTTATTAGCTATTATTTACTCTTTTGGTCAGCTCATAATTCTGTTCAGGAGTAGTTTGATTCACAGGACATGAACTCTCTTGAGCAGTTTATTTTACTTCAACTTTGTTGAATGGGTGAGAACAGAATATCAAATTATTATTATTAAATATAGTTCTTTACTAGGGAAAATGGAATAAGGCAATTCTTTATTCCTTTTTTTCATCATAATTTTCTTCTTGCATCTCTTTCCTTTCTCAGATCTTTGCAAATGCGTCTGAATTCAATTGCATTTGTGCAATCCTGCTTATCTTCACTTGCAGTTACTTCTAGCACCTTCTGGAATGTTTATTCTAAAGCTCAGAATTTTGTACTCATTATTTTGTTCTGAAGCCTTCATTCAGGATCCTGCAAAATTGGAGAAAAGGAAGGATGGTGAATGGACTTCAGTTTTAAGACTTTTTAAAACTTCTTCTTTTGGAATTTCATCTATAGCCTGTAGAAAGTGCCACCTGGAAGCAGGATTATGAAGCCTTAAAATCAAATTAACCCAATTATCATGCTCTATTCTAAGCTGTCTTGTTCTTCCATTTGCAAAATAACTCTTTTTCATCTTCATTCCATTTGAACTTTTTGGTAGTTAAAATTTCTTAAGAAACAGTAAATATTCTGTCTAATAGCAGCCTTCATGTATGAGAGATCAACATGCTCCAGTAACGTTACTCTGGAGTTATCAAAATACAGTGCACATATAACTAAATGAGGAGAAACGTCAGTGGGCATTGGATTGAATTTTGGTTCCTCTGTTTACTAGCTTTATGAGTTTGGTCAAGTCAGTCAGCCTTTTTTTTTTGTTTTTGTTTTTTTTTGCAAGTCACATATTTTATTCAGAAATTTTCATTTTTCCTGAGTACATTGTACTGTACTGTACTTCTTAAGGTGGTCGTAACACTGTTTTTGGAGACATATGCCATCAATGTTTTGCAGAGAGATGTTCCAAGTCTTATAGTCAGTTATCTACATATAATTTTCTCATTGTTCTCTGAATGAGGTAATATGAGAAAATGATTTTTAAACCATGCATAATTTTTTTGAAAAAGCTATGTTGACATTTTATCTTTCATATACTGTAAAAATGGTAATTAAAGAGAACTCAAAATTTCAGATGGAACAAATTAGTAAAACTGCAGATGGATCAGCTATTTCTCAGACTCCACAAAGAAATTATAAATATTTTGAACTGATATACATTTTGATAAACTATCTTAAACTTTCTATGACATATACATTCACATAGAAGAATATATATAATGTCTGTGCACATTAATGTCATAATCACAATAATAACCACCAATGTACTTATCATCCAGCTTAAGAAATAGAACATTTTGCTAAGAAAAAAAGAAAGCTCTATCAAATCCCAGTTTTATGGTGGGGCACCGTGGCATATACCTGTAATTTCAGCAACTCAGGAGCCTGAAGCAGGTGGATTACAAGTTTGAGGCTAGCCTCAATAATTTAGCAAGGCCCTGTCTCAAAATAAAAATTAGAAAGGCTGGGGATGTAACCCAGTGGTTAAATGCCTCAAGTTCAATCCCCACTACTACTTAAAAAAAAAAAAAAAAAGTCCATGCTCTAAATGGGTCCTATATCAGGACTTTAAATGCCTCCTATATGCTAATGACTCCCAAATTTAAATGCATAGTTTGGATATCTCCCCTGAACCCCATCCCTGCAATTTCAGCTGTATACCTTGTATCTCCACCTGGATGTCCGGGGGGCATTTCAGACTGCACAACTCTAGCTGGGAACTCTGAACTTATTCCCACTCATCTGTTCCTCTGCAGTCGATCTCAGTTCATGGCAACTGGTTTTTCTAGTTACTCAGGTTTAAATCTCTTGGGGTTCTGTTTCCTTTTTCTCTTCTCATACCCCATGTAGAAACTATCAGCAGATCCTATTGACAGTTCATTAAAAATAAGTCTGGAATCTACCGTTACGACACCCCAACTGCTAACTGAGTCCAGGCCATTACCTCTTCCCAATTTTTTTTGCTGAAGTCTCCTAATTGGTATCTCTGCTTTGAGTTTTTCTCCTGTAGTCTATTTTAAGCACATAATTTTGGTGGATCTTGTAAAAAGTCAATCTGATATCATTCCTCCATTCAGAACCCTCCAATGAGTTCTTGTCCCAGGCACACAAAAAATGCCCATTCTGAGGAATACCCTCTGTTAACTTGCGCATCTCTTCAACTACTCTCTTTCCTCACTCTCATCTGCTCACATTGGCAACTTTCTGTTGGAGACTTGGGCTGAACTTGTTGGCCTTTACCATTCCTTAGCTTTGTGCTAGCTTCTGCTTTGACTCTCCTCCCTTGAGGTCAGGGCTTTCTGAATTCTTCCTTGCATACATGGTCATTAATACTCTGGCTCCAGATCATTAGGTATGACTGAAAGTCTCTCGCAAATGTGCACTTTAGAATTGTCATTATTTTTCTCATTTTGAATGAACCTTTCTGTCTTTTGCGTTCTACAAGGAATTCCTTTACTTTTTTGCAGACTCAGCCATTCATTAAAAATACTGTATTTTACTCAACATTTTAGATGCTTCTTTTTGTCAGAATTGGAAGTATGGTGAATTGTTATCAGTTAGTGAATTAGATTGATTTCTCTGAATAATTTTGTTTTTCTCATATTAAAGGATGGAAGACTTCAGACAGGAGACCACATCTTGAAGATTGGTGGCACGAATGTGCAGGGAATGACTAGTGAGCAAGTTGCCCAAGTGCTGAGGAATTGTGGGAATTCAGTCAGGATGCTTGTGGCTAGAGACCCAATCGGCAAAATTTCAGAAACGCCTCCGACTCCTCCAGCCTTGCCTGTTACCCTGCCTGCTGTTGCCAACATAAGCCCTTCCTCTGTGAGTGCTCTAATCCTTCTTGAATCAAATATGAGGTATGAGACAATGCAAGATAAGAAATCTTTTCTACTCACAGTGCCACACCGGCATGAGTAGCAGCATCTCAGTGTTCACAGTGAAGCAGAGGAGACCCCAATTTGGAGACAACCATATATACCTGATTCCCCCCCCCCTTTTTTTTTTTAAGAGTTAAGTCTTTTAATCTTCTTGAGCCTCAGCTACTGATTTGTAAATTGGAAAATTTCAAATTTTCCAAAGTTCTATTTCATTAGGTTGGTGAGTAGACATCTAGGTGATGGAAGGGAAGCTATAAATACTGATCAGTGTATGTGTGAGAAGATCACTAATAGATACACACTGGCCAAAGGGAATAGCTACTAATAATAATGCTTATTACACTTGCAAACAAGTAGTTTTTATAGTTATAAAATAATAATGATAATTATTAGTCATTGTCTAGGTGCTGGATAATGAATTCTTTACCATGCTTGTACAAGATAGGTCTTATCATCCATTAATAGAAGAAAAAAATTAAAGAACTCATTGAAGGCCTCATAGAAAGTAAATTTGTAAAAGCTGGAATTATTTGAATTCAGTTGGTTCATTCCAAGGTTTGCCCCACTATCTCACGGACTCTGAATGAAAATAAGGCAAAAACAAAGAAATAACTTTAAAAAAGAGGGGCCAAAAGGAGGAGGAGAGAAAAGAGAAGTGACTCTAATGGAAAAGGATGGAAGGCCACTGGTCAGCATCTGAAACATCACTCAGGGTCTTCTGGGAAGGTGTTTGCCTTTTCCTACTTGGAACCATAGGAATGGAAGTTTTTAAATCTACAGTATTAGAACTTTAAAAAGGTTATTTAAAAATTTCTCCAAATTGTTACAACCATTTCTTTTCCCTCCCTTACTCCCTAGCCTTTTACTTCAGTGAAGGACCAATGAAGTTTGCAATAAATGGGAACTTGATTCAATCAATTTTTTCTTTGCTTTCCCCACTTCTGATGCTGGGACTTGAACCCAGGACCTCATGTGCCAGGCAGGCATTCTACCACGGAGCTACATCTCCAGCACTCAGTACTTTACTTTCTAATATTACTATTTTGTATTGAAAGCAAAGTATTATGTGTTTAGGTACCTTACTCCTTTACAGAAATGTTTTAAAAACAAGTATTAAAAACAAATTTTGCCAGTGGTGCAGGCCTATAATCCTAGTGACACAGGAAGCTGAGGTTGGAGAATCACAAGTTCAAAGTCAGCCTTAGCAACTTAGCAAGATGCTGTCTTAAAATTTAAAAAATAAAATAAAAAGGCTTGGTGATATGGCTCAGTGGTTAAGCACCCCTGGTTTCAATCCTTGCTCTCCCTCCACCCCCAAGAAAAAGTTTAGGGTGAGTATTTTTAATATTACTGAGATTTTTCTCAGTGAATGTTAGTTTTCTAGTATATGACAAGTTACTACACATTTAGCAGCTTAAAACAATACCCTTTGTTCACATTTCTTTAGGTCAGAATTCAGGGTGGACTTGGCTAGGTTCTTTGCTTAGATTCTTTTCTCGTAAGACCAAGATCAAGGTGTTGACCTGACTGTACTCTTTGTTGGACACCCTTGGAACAATTCACTTTTAACCTCACTCAACTTGTTGGCAGAATTCAGCTCCTTGCAGCTGTGGGGCGAGGTCTCTTTTTCTTAGCTAGCTATCAGCCAGAACATGTTTCAGCTCCTTAAGCCCCCACCCCAGATTCCTTTTTACATAACCCCTTCCTTTTTCAAACCACAAGTTGAGTTCTTACATTTTGAATCTTTTTCTCTTCCCTTTCTGCTATCAGTGGAAGAAAACTTTCCTTTAAAGGGATCCTGTGGAGATTAGGCCCATTTGGGTAATCTCCCTTTTGCCATGTAATGTAACATAAACATGGGGGTACCTCCAGGGATTGTTTTTCACAGGAACCATCTTACAAATCAGGTTATCACAGAAAAACCTTGGCAAATCTTGCACAATTTGACTATGTCACACAGTTATATAATTAAACATATATAATTTATTTCCTTTTAGGATAATTCTTCTCTTTTTGAAACTTACAATGTTGAACTCATTAAAAAAGATGGACAGAGTCTTGGTATTAGAATTGTTGGCTATGTTGGAACATCTCATACAGGTAAATGAATCATTTCTATTTTATATTTGGAAATAATTGTGAAGGATGTAAAGGTTTCTAGACAGTAAAATTAAGCACCTGCACATTTTAATTTAAACCCTGAACAATAAAACCACGAATCTGTAATAGCAGGCAGTTACTTTTCAGTGAGCAGAGAATCACATTTTTATCTCAGTAGTTTAATAAGTGACTTGATAGTCATTAACAAAGAATTTAATTGTCCAGTTCAGCATATAACAGTTGAATTGTACCTCCTTTTGTTCTAAAATAGATGTATTTTAAATATTATAATATTTAACAATATATTATGGTATTATGGATGTGAAAATACTGCATATATTGTGTATTGTGAAAAATATTACTATTATGTTTAATCACTAAAGAAACAAAAAACAAGTATTTCCTTAGAATTATTTTCCTTTCATATAAAGGAAATACATTGTATGCATTGTGAGAATAAATACATGGTTTAAGGGCTGGGGTTGTAGCTCAGTGGTAGAGTGCTTGCCTAGCACATGTGAGGCACTGAGTTCAATTCCCAGCACCCCAATAAAGTATTGTGTCCATCTGCAACTTAAAAAAAACAACAAACAAATAAAAAAAACATGACTCAAGTATCTCTGAATAAAGTTCTCTCAACTTTGACCTATAAAGTTAGTTAGCTTTGGTAACTTTCACTGTAAAAGTTTTTCTATTACTACAAGAGAATTTTTAAAGTAAGAAAGAATAAACCTTTCAATAAATATTTGCTGGTTACATGAAAATTTACTTCAGAGTTCTTGTTTTTTCTGAAAAAATAGCAAGATCAGAGTGTTGATTTCTTTAAAAAAAAATTGTTATTTTGCATACTTAGAGCAGGTGGAAAGATTAAGTGTGCTAATGTATTCAAAGTCCTGAATGAAATTCATGTCAGACCACCTTGTGCTATTTCAGCCTAATGAAATACCTTTTTTTTCAAACCTTTCGATTTTTCTAAATGTCACCTTTTTAGATTCAGAATTTAAATAAGTTCCAGAAGAGCTAAGTGTGGGTTTTATAATAATGTTGCAAAGATACCATATTGAGTATTTGTCAGTATGACATGTCTGCTTAAGAAGTCATAACTTAGTTCCTAACTTATAGCCTAGATTGTAAATAAAAGTAAGTGATAGAAATTGAGAAAATTTGATGTTTATGTTATTGAATAAGGAAAATAATCATTTTACTACTTTGCCATCAAAAGAAGTTTTTGAAATTTTGTGGTTTGGGCAGGGTGGGCGGGTGAATCCAAGAATTATAGCTTCTTAAAACTCAACAAACTTTTTAAAACGGTAATCTTAAAAAAATAATTTTTACTGTATTCGAGTTATTGGACTTTTTAGGTAACCCTTGTTTTAGTTCTATAGGGGACAGAAAAGTGAATATAAGAAAAATCAAGATTGTCAGGCATGCTGGCACACACCTATAGTCCCAGCCACTTTAGAGGTGGAGTCAGAAAGATC
This sequence comes from Sciurus carolinensis, assembly GCF_902686445.1. Taxonomy (NCBI): domain Eukaryota; kingdom Metazoa; phylum Chordata; class Mammalia; order Rodentia; family Sciuridae; genus Sciurus; species Sciurus carolinensis. The sequence continues at coordinate 159,343,421 of NC_062213.1, read as the reverse complement.
ACTTGAGACCTGGGTTTTGAGACCAACTTAGGCAAGGTAGTGAGACTCTGTCACAAAAGAAAGAGGGGCTGGAGTTTTGGCTCAGTGATAAAACAGTTGCCTGGCATGTGTGAGGCCCTGGGTTCAATTCTCAGCACCACATATAAAAAATAAATAAATAAAAAGATCCATTAACAACTAAAATATTAAAAAAAAAAAAAAGAAAGAAAGAAAAAAAGAAGAAGAAAAAACAATCTATTCAGGGAGACAAATAGGTAAAAAAGCAAAGCAAAACAAAACTTTTTAAATGTTTAAGGTTAACTGAAATATATGTTTTAGCAGACACACGAGCAAACTGTCATGGTATGGCAGATGAAAGATTCAGTTTGATGAAGGGAAATGGAGAATTCACAAAGAAGGAAGTATTTGAACTAGGAGTTAAAAATGAAAATTTTGATGAAAGGGATGAGGTTGACAAGAAGCAAAAATTAAATGAGAAAATATAAAATCATGACAGTACTTAGGTTTTGATGGAGTGTCAGAGTCTGGTATGTCTAGACTTTTTTTTTTTAAGGGATGTAGTAGAAGATGACATCGAAAAATAAGTTTATCAGATTACGGAGGGCCTTGAATGTGATTTTATGAAATTCATATATTATGTAGGCAGTGCAAACCCACAGATATAGATTTTTCTTCAATAAGTGATATTTTGAGTTCATTTGAAAATTAATACAAAATTATTCTGAACTACGTTATTTTTCCCCCTAGTTTCCCTTCTTTTTAAATAGCCATTTGTTTCTGTTTAAATGCTCTAGTTTATGGTATAAGGATTATTTCATGTTCTGAACTCACTCTGGTTTTGTTTTTTAAAGACCATGTGTACTTTTTTTTTATTCTGTGTTTGGATAGCCTGTATGAGCAATGAACTAAACCTAGGCAGGAAGACCTGTTAGGAGACCGTTGTCACAGTGCTGATGAAAAATGAGGATGGCTCATGCCAAGTCAGCAGTAAGAATGGAGATGGACCAAGACTTACCCTGGGCTCTCCTGAATTCCAGCTCAGACTCAAGTGCATTTCATCAAGGTTCCATTACTGATTATTTTTCCAGAAGAGTAGTCATCAGTCAAATCATTTTGAATTCGGGTCACTTGTGATGGTGACAGTTTGAAATAATCCATCAATTTCTCTGCTTGTGTTCAAAATAGTATTTATCAAGCCTCCAGTCAGCCTCTTCAGCTAATTAACCTCTTGATGTGAATTTTGCAATCAAGGCCTAATTAGAGCTTTCTTCCTTTTCCATATGGCTGTGTACCTTCAGGGGAAGCTTCAGGGATTTATGTGAAAAGTATAATACCTGGCAGTGCTGCATACTACAATGGCCAAATCCAAGTGAATGACAAAATAGTTGCTGTAAGTAACTGCCCTCTTATTTAGATTTGGATCAAGCTGAAAAAAAAGGTTGGTCTTTATATCATATCTTTGAGAAGAGGATGACTTAATCTAGTTTCCTAAGGTTTTTAAAGAATGAAGTTTACCAGTACAGTGAAATCTTACTAACTTGAGCTCTTAAGACCCTAAATTTGATTTTTTTTTTTTTTCACAGTCAGTTAAGAAACAATTCACTAACCATATAGGTAGAAGGGGAAATCACACAAATGTTTGCATGCATGCAACTGAACAGTCAGTTGAAAGATGTTTTAGCATTCTCCTAGAAAGTGTTTTTTGAGTATTTGTGTTTTTAAAAAAATCACTCATTTTATATACAATTAATAGGCCATTAGCCAGCTCTATTCATTTCTGTGAAACTAGTTTTGCTACTAACAGTAATTTTGAGTATACCCCAAATCAAATTTTTTATATATTTAAAAATATAACTTTTTACTAAAATTGGTCTTTCCCCATTTAAGAATTAAATTGTAGATATATATTTTTAATATCTGTACATGTACACACCTGCATATGCACAGTGATTCACCTAGAAACAAATGCTGGAAGGTATGATTTGAATTTTTGTCCTCAAGTCCAACTAAGGAAGCACCTTTTCTGACTCTTGGCTTTTATATTAATGGGCTTTGGAAGTGGCTTGGTGATTTGCAGAGTCTGGAGGCCAGTAGTAGCAGATGCTTTGAGAAAATACCAGGAAAGCTAAAGTAATGGTTTGGCTAGCTTGCAGAACATTGAAAGAGAAAGCCTCTTGGTCCTGCTGGATTTCAAAATTGTGGAGTTGGGTTTGACTTTGATTAAATGTACCTTTTTCCATATACTTTTCCAGGATATTAGAAGACCTAACAGAGATCAGTGTGTTTCTTTGGAAAATATTACATAGTAATATCATAGAAGTATGAAGTATTAGATGATGTCTTTGATTTTGATAATAATGACTTTTATTAACACATATTGAACTATGTGTAACAACTGACCATTCCTTATGGAATTTTGAATAGTATCAAATTAAAACCCTCTACTTCTCAGGCTGTTAGTTAAAATGTGTGATTTAAGAGTACAAATTTGAATTTGCTTTTTAGTTTGTATGAGAGTTTGTTTTACTAGTTTTGCTTCTTTATTCAAAAGTACTTTCTAAGGTTTAATATAAATTATTTTTAGGATAGCATGAATTGCTTCCTATTATTCAACCTTGCCAGAATTAAAAATAACAGCTAACTTAAAACTTCTGTTTAATCAGTCTATTAATGTTTTAGGTTGATGGTGTGAATATTCAGGGGTTTTCGAATCAGGATGTTGTTGAAGTATTACGAAACACAGGGCAGTTGGTGCACCTAACCCTACTTCGCAGGAGGACGCCCTCATCTGCTTCTCCCCTTGAATGGCCTCCAGACAGGGGTAAGGAATGCTGGCATCCCTCATCTGCCCTGGTGTCTAGGTTTGAAGAATAGCCATATTATGGTAGTTTTTCTGTGAATTTGAATAGGAAAAATTGCTCACCTTGTATAATGCAGTGATGGAGAAGTGAATCAGCTTGTTTGTGCCTTGAAGTGTTTCCTTTGCTTATTATGAGATGTCAATCTGGAAGTTAGGACATGAACCCTGATATGCACTAAGCTCTGTGAGCTTCTTTAAAATAGAGATGGAGGGGGCTGGGGAGATAGCTCAGTCGGTAGAGTGCTTGCTTTGTAAGCACAAGGACCTGGGTTCGATCCCCAGCACCCAAAAAAAAAAAAGAGATGGAAATCCAAAAAGCTTCTAAATTTCATTTACTGTTTGTATTTCAAAAATAAAGCTTTGGCACCTTTTGTCAAAAGTAGACATGAGCCACTTGCTTGTTAATGCTTTGACATTTTACAAACTTTAGTTTTTTTATATTTTCATTTTTCCTTCTTACTCGTCCTCTTCCTTCCTTCCTTTTCCTCCCCCACCCCTCTCTCTTGTTCCCTCCAGTACTGGGAATTGAACCCAAGGACTCTTTAACCACTGAACCACATCCCCAGTCCTTTTTATGTTTTATTTTGAATCAGCATCTTGCTAAATTATCCAAGCTGACCTAGAACTTGTGCTCCTCCTTACTCATCCTCCTGAGTCCCTGGGATTACAGGCATATACCACTGTGCTTGGTCACCATCATTTTCCCTTTAAATCGCTACACTTCATATCCTTGTGTATACGCATTCCTGTTCTGTTTATTCTTTGAGGCATATAATCACACTACTTTGTATTGTAAACTCTGGTGGCACGTAACTGTTTTCCTCAGCTATACTAACAGCTGTGATTGGTGTTTTTTTAAAAAAAATTGTGGTAACACTTAACATGAAATCCACCCTCCTAACAAATTTTTCAGTATACAGGACAGTGTTGTTAATTAACTATATGCACATTGTGTGCAGAAGATCTCCAGAACTTTTCGGTCACATAATCAAAACTGTATACCCATTAAATAACTCCTTATTTCCCCCTCTCCAGTCCTTGGCAACCACCATTCTACTTTTCATGTCATTTTGACTACTTGATACCCCATGCAAGTGGGATGCTGTGGCATTTGTCCTTCTGTGATGGGCTCATTTCACTTTGTATGGTGCCATCAAGTTTCGCCCATGCTGTAGCATGTGACAGAATCACCTTTTTTAAGACTGAATACTGTTCCACTGCTTGTATGTACCACATTTTCTTTTTATTTATTCTAAATGTACACTTGGGTTGTTTCCACCTGTTGGTTACTGTGAATAATGCTGCCATGAATGGTTGGCATTTCTTTCCCTTTTTTTTCGTTTCTTTCTTTTTTGTTTGTTTGTTTGTTTGTTTTGGTACTGGGGATTGAACCCAGGGGTACTCAACCACTGAGCCATATCCCCAGCCCTTTTTTGTATTTTATTTAGAGACAGGGTCTTATTGAGTTGCTTAGGGCCTCACTAAGTTGTTGAGGCTAACTTTGAACTTGGGATCCTCCTTCCTCAGCCTTGCAAGCCGCTGGGATTACAAGCATGCGCCACCACTCCTGGGTAGCATTTCTTATTCTAGTAGTTGGCTGTACAGTTATGGATATCATTGGATTAATCATCTAAAAAATATAATACGTTGTTTAAAGTCCCATGTTAAGATCATAGGAACTTTTAACTGGTTATATTCTTCAACTTTTTATTGTTAAACTTTTAAACATACAGCAATAAAAAAATAATATAATGAATATGAAAGAATATACTATTTGGATCCATTAGTTACCATGTTGTCATATTTCTTTAACTATTCATCTTTTTTCCCCAAACCATTTCAGAGTGAGTGGTAGACATCATGGCACTTTGCAAACTTCAGTCTATATCTTATCAAAATAAGGACATTTTCTTACACAATCATGATACTTTTATCACACCAAAGAAAATTAATAGTAAATCCTAATATTAAATACTCAGTATGTGCTTGAAATTCTCGATTTCCTGAAACTGTTTTTTGCATTTTCTTTTTCTACTCATTCCCAACTCCTCCTCCCCGCCAAATCTCCCCAAACCAAGGCCCAGTCATGTGTTGTTTATTGCATGTCATGTGCTTTTGGTTTCTTAATCTAGAAGACTTCCCCACCATGGGCTAGCCTTTTACTAAAAAAAAAAAAAAAAAAAAAAAATGGTGCATTTTAGTTATACATAATAGTGGGGTTCATTTTGACATATTCATAAATGCATAATAATTTTCTCCATTTCAGTCCCCAGTACTATTCCCTTCCCTCCTCTCTGGCACAGACCTGCTGAAGGGATTGATCCACTTGCCAGTAGAATGCCACATTATGAATTTGTTTCCTTGTGGTGTTATTTAATTTGTTTTTCTACTTATGTTTCCCTTAGTTAGAAGTTGAGTTACACAATTAAGAAACTACAAATCAGAACCATTCTGAGATTCCATCTCACTCCAGTTAGAATGGCAAGGCATCAAGATTACAAACAATAATAAATGTTGGAGAGGATGTGGGGGAAAAGGAACACTTTTTAAATCTTGGTGGGATTGTAAATTAGTAAAACCACTATGGCAAATCAGTATGGAGGTTCCTCAAAAGTCTAAGCATGGAACCACACGTGACCTAGCTATCCACTCCTCGGTATTTGTCCTGAAGAATTGAAGTCATCATATTATAGTGTACATGCATACCCGTGTTTATAGCAGCATGATTCACAAAAGCAAAACCATGGAATAAGCCTAGGTATCCATCAGTGAATGAATGGGTAAAGATAATGTCGCATATATACCCATGGAGTTTTATTCAGCTAAAAAGAAGAATAAATTTATGTCATTTCACAGGAAAATGGATGGAACTTGAGACCATTAAGTTAAATGAAAAAAGATGAACTCAGAGTCAAGGGTTATGTTCTCTCTCATGGAAATTAGAGAAAACGAAAACAAAAAGGGTTGGGGGCTTTCTCATGAAAATAGAAGGGAGACCATTAGAGTAGAAGAGAGACCTGGGGTGGGGGAGGAAAAGGGGAGATACTAAGGACTATACATCAACCAAATTATATTTTATGTTGTATGTAGTTTATGAGTATGTAATAATAAATCTTACTGTTATGTATAATTATATTGCACCAGTAAAAATCATGGAAGAAAGAAGAGCTAGCTTTGTGCAGTACCATAGCCAATGAGGTTTATCCTCAACAAGATTATTGCTGATTGAAAACTCTTCCCAGTGTCCCACCATGACAATTTGAAATATAGTCAGCATTGGCAATTTTTGAGAGTCTCGATGGAATAAATGAAGAAGCAAAGACAGAGTGATATTCAAGCTAAACATTTTAATAAGAATGCTTTATAAATAATGTGTAGTTATTTTAAAAATAATCTAATATGAAACTTGTTCAGCTTTTCTTATACTTAAAAGATGCATAGTGAGGCACTTCCTGATGACTTTGGATTGCTCCTAGTCCTTTACTTAGCTCAGCTGAATGAAGGGAGAGGAATGGTCTGCACCCAGGGGAATTCTTCCTCCCATTCCCTTCCAGTTAATAAGGTTATACAGTCTTATTTGTTATGTATGTGATGGTGTCATGCTAGAACCTAGCAGAGCCCAGAGCATTTGGTTTAGCTTATTTTGCATATCTTTTTTCCTCCCTACCACAATAGCAGGAGTATAAAACCCTGACGTTTTTTTCTTTTCTAAAGCTGTACTGAAGAGCATCTGCCCCTGCTTTGTCATGGACTTCACCTTTCTTTTTTCTTACATTGCCTCATTCCTTATTCTTTCAATACTATCAACAAGTTTATTTTTGGAATCTATCGGTTATCACAGTTGGCATTTTAGGTTAAAGAAATCATAGATATATGTTACCTAAGGTGGTTTTAATGAGGTTTTGAAAAAGGAAGGACAGGAGTGACATATGCCTACTTAAATACACATCTCAGCTACTAGCGATTCCAGTCTCTATTCTTATTTTAGGAACCATTGTAGAACCACCAAAACCGCCAGCCCTCTTTTTAACTGGAGCAGTGGAAACAGAAACTAATTTGGATGCAGAAGATGAAGAAATTGAAGAAAGAATGGATAAGCAAAAAAAGGACAACATACACACCTTAGAAAAATTGGGTAGGCTCAAAGCATTGATTTTAGAGCACTTTGACTTTCTCGTTTGTTAACTACTTCTCTTTATAGTCAATCTAATGTGAATTTTGAAGATTTAAAGAGGGGTATTCATAGTATCAGAATCTTAGTGTTTGTGGCAGTTGTGGCCAAGCATGTTCTTGTTGAATCTTTGTTTAATTTCATTAATTTTGAGTGCATGTTTATTAGTACGTGATGACTTGTTCTTAGCATTTTTAATTATTGCATACTTTAGTTTGAATATTATCATTGATGTATCTCTATTTCTAGATTATAGCTGTCTGTATACACATAGCAGTGTTTCCTTTTCACCATAAAAATTAATAATGTATATATTTTTATATTGTGTCAAAGTTCCAGGCTGCTATGTATTTGCTCTTTGATATTCTTTTCAGTTGCTTTGCAACTTCTTCCTTTGGTTTATACTTTGATATGTCAGCTATTATAGTCGACTCTATTCTGCATACATATCGAGTCACAGCTTCGCCCAGTTCCCCACACAGAGGTGCTCAGGAAAGCCTTACCAACTAAGTGAAACACCTTGGAACACTTATCACCTTCCATGTTCCAGGGACATTTTGGCTTTGTCCTGCCTCAGGAAAGAAGAGCCTAAAGGAAGGTGTTAACCCCTCACTCAAGTTAAAAATTTTCTGATTGGAAAATCTACCTTCTTATTTTTGACCTAGGTAAATAGCAGTTAATCTTTGCTATTTTAATTCAGTTGAGCTCAGATTGTTTTCAGTGAGATGTCAGGTAAAAGTAAAATATATTCTAAAGTTAGAAATAAACAAGTATATTTATATATTTTGGTAGTAGATCTGAATCCAGGGATGCTTTACCACTAAGCTGTATCCCTAGTTCGTTTATTTTAAACAGTCTCATTAAATTGCTGAGACTGGCCTTGAACTTGTGATCCTCCTGTCTCATCCTCCTGAATCTCTTCAATTTCCAGCATAGTCCATCACACCTGGCCAGATGTATTTTATCCATGCTTTTTGTTTTGCTTTGTTTTGGTACCAGGTATTGAACCCAGGGACACTTAACCACTGAACTAGATCCCCAACCCTTTTTACTTTTTCTTTTGAGACAGTCTTGCTAAGTTGTTTAGGGCCTCTCTAAGTGGCTGAGACTGGATTTGAACTTGTGATCCTCCTGCCTTAGCCTTTCAAGTCATTGAAATTACGCGTGTGAACCACTGCACCAGGCTATCCGTGCTTTTTGGATCAACTTCACTATGTTTTTTTTTCTTCATGCATATGTACAATTTTAACTCAGAAGTAAAACTTAGATCTTCTAACTAATATAAAGATAGCATTCATTTTTGCTTTTGCAGTCATTGTTTCAGATAGTCATGTTATTCATCTCTTTGATCATTTTGTGTAGCCTAGAATTTATTGAGCTGAAAGTAAATTAATCCCTTTTCTCTGGCACATGGTCCTTTGTAAGGTAAAAAGAGTTAATTAGTGAAGTGCCAACATAATTTTATACATGTGTATGAACTATCATCTAACTATCATGATTTTAGGCTTAGAATTCAGTCAGTACATTGCAGATTTTGTTCAGATTCATTTACCAGATAAATTAATGCCCAGAAGTAACTTACCAGGCAAGATTCTAGAACTCTCTGAGAATTTCTTAAGAACGCTTAGAATTTCTTAAGGAAATGTTAACAGGCATGGGCACAAATGTGTAAAGCCCAAGTGAATTTGATATTTTGCTTTTAATAGGATCTTTGGTTAGTTATCCCCTAAATGTAATCTAGCATATCAGTTAATATAGTTACTTCACAGATGTCCTTTTGTGTATCTAGTAATTTAAGTTCTTCAGTGCTCATTAGTCTTAGACCCTGGTTTCTGAGGTTAGCCTGTTTTACTTAATGATTTGTGTTATGTAATTAAGCATTATATGCACCCAAGACGAGCTGTCTGTGCTGAAGACTGAAAGAGCTGATGCTGCATGTGACGTTTGATTTTAGGTAGACAGTTATGTCAGTTGTGAAAGTGTTCTGTAAATGCCCAAGCTTATAACAAAATTGAGAGTTTAACTTAAAGAACAAAGGTGGAAGTTTTTTCATTATGTGCAATTAGTGTGAATATAAGTTAAAATTGTAGTTTTAGCACTTGAACTTTTATCCATTAGATGTTATTCAAACTACACACTGTGCTCTGAGCATCTGGCCAAGGTCACGTGGAGAATAGACAAGACACTTAAAATCTGTCTTTGCTCTTTCAAATGATCTTACCTGGGCAAGAAAGGCAATATTACATCAAGAAAATCATAAAGATACACGATCTTAATAACCAAGTAGGGACAGAAGACTGGTGTAATACCAAAGGTTGTGTTCTATTGAAGCTCACACAGCTTCCAGTCAGACCAGGCAAGCCTGTGTATCCATCTGCACAGATAGGAGCCTGCTTCTGTTGTGTCAGTACACACTGTGGACTGAAAAGATGTCTCAATGAGCTTTTATTTTTCCAGTGGGTAGATGGAATGGTACTACTTTGGAGTGATCAACATTTAAATTAAATCCTTGTATGCCCTAAACATATAAAGCAAAGCCAGATGCATTTTACTGATAAACTATAGAATGTTTACATGTAAACTGTATATAATTCAGATTTCACTTATAACTCATCATTTCCTCTTCCCTTCAAAATATTCTTTAAAAAACAAAAGCCCCTTCACAATTTTGTCACAGCTGGTCTTTACATTAACATTAGTCTTATAAGTCACCTCTGATTTACTTTCCCTAGTGGACCTAGGTTAATGCATTTTCCTTTTTATTCATTTCCCCTTTACTTACTGAAATGGTGCTGTTATTGAAGAATTTTAGTAGTTAAGTGTGTTTGGCTCACAGTAGCTTCAACATTTTCTTTCTTTCTTTCTTTTTTTTTTTTAATGTCCAGAAAGGGTCCTAAACTCTCCAGAAAATGAACTAAAATCCAGATGGGAAAACCTACTGGGCCCTGATTATGAAGTAATGGTATGTTAAAGTCCTCTAATAAAAAACATTCAATGTCTCATTTCAGGTCAAGCTCCTAACACTGCAAGTGAAAGAAATGGGAGAGTGAAGTAATAACTAGCCTACCTTTTTTTTTTTTTTTTTTAATCTGCCTTTCTTCTCTATTGGATCAATTTAAGTCTTCCTTCCTTCCTTCCTTCCTTCCTTCCTTCCTTCGAGCATTTTAAGCTTTAAGAAAAAATTAAGGACTGTACATAAGCTTCAGTTATAATTAGTAGACAGTTTATATTGAAACCATTTAAGTTGACAATAGGCAGAAAAATATTAGAGAGGGCTTGCCTTTAAATTTATAACCTGTATCAGCTGCTTAAAATTGTTGGCATTTTTATGATTGCTTTTATGATCTGTTTGTTTTATTGTACACTGAAAGGGCTGTGGATATTAGTCCTATGTTTCACAAAGAATCTTAGTTTTATGAGAAAAATGAAAGAATAATTATCAAATGTATTTAGAAGAACAGGAAGTAATCTAGGTGAGGTATAAGTTTATAGTGCCAGTGGTCCATTAGACTTCCTTTCACCTGTTATTAGGTTCGTACAGTAATGGATTGGTTACATTTCCCTGTATGAATCCACATGAAAGCAGAAAATCATGTTAGAAAAGCCCAGACAGGGTTCACAAATGCAGTAGTAATCAAATATTCTTTTAAACTTCTATTGTCATTCACATTTTCTTACATATGTTTATCATTAATACTGCCTGGAGATTCTTTTTCTCTTGGTTTTGAATATCCAGTCACTATTGTCAGGAAATTTCCAGTGTCATTAAGATGAGTCAAAATGGTTCACCCTTAAATCGCCTTTCTAATTTTGTGTTGGCATGTCAGTTCTCACAACTGTTGCTTCTCTACTTCACAGACTGAGTGTCTTGTCATTAGGCTATCAACTAGCAAATGACCTTTTTTTTCTATCCTTAGTGGTTTGCCATTCAAAGGAATGTGATTTATCATCACTGGCCAGTATTATGAAAGGCTTTTGTATGTTAAAATTTTATCCTCATAACCACCTTTTCAGATTTTATTTATTCTATGGTGAAGTCATAACAGGGAGATTAAAAAGAGAAGGAAATTGAAGTTGGAACTTTAAAGCAACAGCTTATTCATGGAATATTGTAGTTGGCTTCTTGTTCTGAGCAATGAGGGGCAGAAAGAGGAGGCCAAAGTGTATGAATGAATGCATATATCCTACTATATCTTATTTTCTTCAAGGATCAGCTTATCTGAAATGTACTTTTAGAAGCTTCGGTTGAATCATTGTTCAACTTATCCCCTCCCTCCAGATGCACCATATTTTATTAACAACTTACAGATGCAAATCGCCTACTTTTGCTTACAAGGAATTTGCTTCCTGGATGTCCACCACTGAAGCTCAGAACAATAATTTTAGGCCAGGATTTAAAGCTTTAAGTATTCCTCACACTTCCCACCAGGGACCAGGTCTTTCTGTTTGTGCCTTTGCCAGCTGTTTCTCCTGGGGAAGTGACTTGAGCTTGTTAGGAAAAGTCAGATGCTCTCTTTTTCCAAATTTGTCTGATTTTACTGACCTTGCAAATTTTGTTTTAAAGTCCAAGTTTGGAAGTAAAAATGGCCATCTTGCTTTTGTCAAAAGAATATAATTTTTATGGATTCAATATAATGAAGGATTATATTAAAATTTTAGGAATCATGGATTTTTAAAAATAGTAGAGTCAGCGCTCTGTATCTGCTGGTTCCATATTTGTGGGTTCCACATTCTCAGATTCAACCATGGATCAAAAATATTTTTAAAAAATTATCTGTACTTTTTTATCTTGTCATTTCCTAAACACATAACAATGATTAACATAACAATTATATTGTGTATTATAAGTAATCTAGAGATGAATGAAAGTATAAAGAAGGGTGTGTGTGAGTATATACTTAGATTATATGCAAATACTACACCATTTATATAGGGGATTTTGGATTTTGGTATTCTTGGGGGTCCTGGAACTAATCCCCAGCGGATAGTGAGAGACAAATGTATACATATTTGCCTGTCATTTTCCTTCAGGTTTTGTATAATTTAAGAAAAATTACTATAGAACAAAAATGTTCCAACATTTTAATTTTTTGTTCTACACATCTGTGATTTCAGAAATACAGGAAAGAGGTTTTCAGATGGAGTTATCAACATATTATAGGTTTTGCAGATGTTTTCAGAAAACCTAGGAAGAAATAAAGTTGTACTTTGACAAATATGGATATATTTTTCTTTGAAATTTAGGTTGCTACTTTGGACACACAGATTGCAGATGATGCTGAGTTACAGAAGTATTCAAAGGTAAGCATTTTTAACATTACCAGTCTCATAGTTGTGAAGAACCTTCTCTAAATTCTTGCTGAAGAGACTGAAAGTATGACCTGCAGTTTCCAGAACTGAGTCACAGATGTTTTCTGGAAATGTGATGGGTTCTCACTGCTATGAAAGGTGATGGTTGGATCCTGGAGTGGATGGTTGAAGCTTGGGAATGGGATCCCTCAGCCACTTTCAGAAACCACCCTCTCAAGTGGGACTTTCTGGCTCACCTGAGAGGTAGTACGATGAGTAACAAGCAGAGTGTGTTAGCTTTTCAGGTATCATAAGAAGTCCTCTGAATAATGTTTCATGAAAATCAAGACCAGGAACATAGACTTAAAAAGCCTCAGGTCCAGATGTTCATATTCTGAGTATAGGCAGTGGTCGTTCTTGAACACAAAACATTTTTTTGTTATCTTTATTTCTAATGGCAAAATGTGGGAAGGTAACTTTTACAGGTTTTCTTGACATTTTTAGTGTCCTCTCACTGTAAATTAATTTTATAGTTGTAGATAGTCTGGGCAATTGGAACCTAGAGAAGACTTCTGGGTGGCTTTCTCAGCAAATGATAAGCAAGGCAAGATTTTTCTGTCAGAATAGTTTCAAAAAAACATTTTTATATCCTACTTGAGATATAAAAGCTGAGCCCACCTTAAACTCTGCTGTCAGATGTAGTATTCAGAATGGGTTTTCTGGGTGCCACATGGGTTTTGTAAGAAGTGGAGTATCTCTTTAGATAGTTTAACTGTTTCTGCCTTTGAGTATTTGGGATGAATATTTTTCTTTCATAATTTTATGTTCAATGTCTCCTTATCTCTTAGGCTTGTATTTTCAAGACTGACACTGGCAAATATTTCTTTCCTTCTAAGGTTACCTGCATTTTGAGCCACTTCTTGCTATGACAGTTTTGACCAATTGACCAAACTTTCCTCAGATGTATAATGTAAAAGCAACATGGCACACGTTGTTAAATTATTTGCTAAGTCATCTTATTTCAGATCATTGATTAAATAATTGCATCTAAAGATGTTGAGGGAGATTTCATTAAAAATGACAGGAAGAAATTGAATACCCCTTCAAACTTCAGTTGCTCTTAATTATCATAGTATGGTTGAACACTTCCTTGGGTTCTGGTACCAAACTGCCTGAGATCAAATCCTAGCTCACCCAGAATCTGGAATCTGTGTGATCTTGGAAAATTATTTGAATTCTGTATATCATTTGTGATGTGTGTAAAAGAGGACTATTAATATGTTATTAATAAATTTTTACCTTATGATTTGTATAGGAATGTGCCTAGAATAATTGTAAGCCTATTGTGGGCTGCTGTTACTTATTTTTATGACTCTGGAGATCAAACCCAGGGCCATATGCACACTGCAATGCTTTACCACTTGCCCCGTTGTTGTTGTTATTTTTATTCTTGTCGTTACCATACAAATTTATACTAAACTCAGACATTAGATAGTTTCTTTGTAACTATCTTCTGGTTAACTGGGTTTCCTTTTTCTGTTCTACTTGTAACATCCATCTATTGAATGCTTAATTTTAGTTATCTTTCTTTTCTGGATTTTCCATTTTAGAGTAAAATTTTTAAGTGAAACTCTCAATGTAAAAAACAAACAAACAAAAACCAACAAGTATATTTGCCATTCTTTTTTCTATTTCTTGAACATATTAATAATAGATCATATGGACTTTAATTTCAAATACCTGGGTGAACTTTTAGTCTGTTTTCTACTGTTGGATGTTTTCTTATTGGTTTTTGATTGTATCTCTCATCATACCATAGATTGAATGTCCAACATTATGAATGATAACTACAAAGGGCTTCAGCTGATGTTAGCTTTCTCTGTCCAGAGATGTCTGACCTATCTATAAAAGGGGTGTGTATGCTGGTGGGCGACCCTGTGAGAGAGGAGGCAGGGGCAGTTCTGGGAATGTTCAGACTCTCTGGTTTTCCCTCATTCTTTTTTTTCTTTTTTTGCGGTGCTGGGGATCGAACCCTGGGCCTTGTGCTTGCAAGGCAAGCACTCTACCGACTGAGCTATCTCCCCAGCCCCCCCCCGCCCCCCCGACCCCCCGACCCCCTGCCATGCTTAGTATATAGTCTTCCTGGAATTCCTGGGTAGTGGGGCTGGGTCAGGGTGGTGGTGGAGGTGTTACTGTTATTGGACCCCTCATCCCCACAGGACCACAATTCTACTCCTGTCTCCTTGGCACTCTGGGGCTGCCAGAATCTTTACTTTGCTTTTTAGAGGTTTCCAGATTAGCTTTTTCAATCTCCTGTGCCATGTGGCTATAGAATCTGGGAGATGTCCTTGGCCAGAAAACATGTCCTGGATCAGGCTCAATTCATCACTTAGTTCATCAGGCTCAGCTTTTCTGCCCTCACATCCATGTTCAAAGCCATAGGAACCAATATCATCATATTTCAGAATATGTGAGAAAGGGCAGTGAGCACACTTGGTGTATACTTCTAAAGAATGTGATTCTCTCTGCAGGTGTTCTGTCCTGCCTGTACTCCCTCATTGCCTGCCACCAACCTTACTCACTGAAAGCAGCCTCTATGCAGTATACATATTTGTATTCAGTAGCTCTGGTGTAGAGGGTGGAGAAGGAGATGACAGGCCTTCAGAACCACCTTGTGAAATGTTACAGTACATTCAACTGTACATTCATTCATTAATTCACCCATTCATCAGATAGCTACTCTGTGTCAAGTCTTCTCTTGGACATTGGGATTCCAGAAGAGAACAAAGTGGGGAACTTGTATTTCATTGGAGGAGACCAAAAATAAATAAGTTGCTTGGTGTTGGTGACACGTGTCATAGAGAAGGGAATTTAGGAGTCAGGTAAATTTATAAGACCTCATTAAGATGGCATTTGAGGAACATTTTAGAAGTTGAAATACCTGCCTAATTTTTACTCTAAATAATATGAACAATAATACCTGTGTTGTAGAAGGTTAAATATAAATACATGTGATATGTGCCTTATTTAATATAGCTCAGGCACAGCATAATAAAATGTCCAATAAATGGAGATTTCGTTTCCCAGTTGTGTACCTCCAGTCTTTTTAGACCTTTCAAAGCCCCTTTTCTTTTAATGTGCTATTTTAAAACATCTAATTATTGAATTGAAATTTTGTTTTGGCATAAGCTTTTTTTTCCCCCACACTGGAAGAGAGTCATCCATAATTTTATTATCCTCTTTTCATTTTCATTGTTACCTGTATAAGTTTATATGTTTGTAGCTAGTACACTCTTCCTTTAACATGCGTATGAGAAAGAAGGGGTGTATAGTGTTTTTTCACATTACGTTTTCATACATTTTCTTATGTTGATTTCTCTATTGCACATGTCCATAGAATATTTATTTTGATAAGTCTCATATATATATATATATATATATATATATATTTTTTTTTTTTTTTTTTAATTTGGTGGGCTTGAACTCAGGGCCTTGTGCATGCTAGGTAATTGCTGTACCACTGAGCTACATCCTCAGCCCTATAATTTATCAAATCCCCTTGTAATTAGAAGTTTAGGTTATAAGTCAGTAGCTTCTCATTTTCTCCCTACAGAGTAGCCACATTTCACATTTCACAACCATTTCACAGAAGTGGATGCTAAAGGTTGCACAGGTTGAATGACTAGCCCAAAATTACACAACCAGATAGCAGCAGAGCTGGGCTGAGGTTTAGAGTGTTTTCATTTACTCCTGAAATAGTGACTGAGCTCCTGTCGTTTGCCAAACATTATGCTGCCATCTCTGAAGTGTGAAATGGGATAAATCCTTGCTATTATGGAGCTTGGATTCTGGGCTTGGGTAGGGACATAATAATAGACAACTAAAAGATAACTGCACAATAAACTTATTAATGCCTTACAGATTGGGAGATGTTCTACAAATGAATAAATGGGGTGAACAGAACTTAACTGGAGAAGGTCACTTTATTTATTTATTTTTTTTAGCTTTTCAAAAATTTAATTTTGCTAATTTTAATTTAATTTTCTCCATGGAACATATATTCTAAGACAGGATAAACAGTGGGGATGAGGAACATTGAAAATAGCTCTTTCTATAATTATTCTATTGTAGATTCATATTTAAGGGAGAATTCTCTTTTTGCATGTATGATATTTATTTGTTTTTATTGATGAATAATATTATTATATACTTTAAAATTGACATTCCTGCTTATTTATGGTGCACAGTATTAAAACTTGATAAATGTATGCAATATATAATGATCAAATCATAATCATTAGTATTTCCATCTCCTCAAATATTATAATTTCTATGTATTGGGGACATTCAACGTCACATTATTTTGAAAAATGTAATAAGTTTAATAAGGCTCTAGGTGCCCTACTGTGTTATGTACATCGGAACTACTTGCTTCCCTCTAACTGGTACCCATTATCCACCCTGTCACATGTCTCTGGTGACCTCTATCCTACCTTCTCCCGTGTAGTTATCTTTTTTAGTAGAGACTGCTTTGGAGAGGGAGTCAGGGAAAGCCTCTTGGAGCATGGGCTTGAAGGGTCAGCTTGTGGAGAGCTGGCGACAGATGAGCAGCAGGTGCAGCCACCCTATTGTGGGGAAGGGCTGGCGTGTGGGAGGAATGAAGGTTGTTTGCTTTCTTGGCCAAATTTGGGAGCAGGATGTTGTTAAATGAGGCTGGTGGGGAAGACCAGGTGCCACTAGGGCCCTGAGAGCCTTGGCAGTCTGTACCAGGTGATGGCAGTGGACGCTTTCATGTGGCATCATGTCATGCTCTGATGTCAAGGATGTAGGTTTCTCTTCTGCCTCTGCCGCTTCCTTGTGAGGAGGTTCATGTTTCATGGCTGTAGTTGGTGCTGCTCGGGATCTGGTTGTCTTTAGATCATTGCCCCCCCTGCAGCCTCCACTCTTAAAAGATTCAAGGAGCATCTTCATGTATGATGGGCTCGCCTTAATAGATAAGGTTTTCTTAAGGGGTGGGTGGAGCTGTGGGATAAAGGGAGGTGAAAGCCATTTGCAGTGGCTTGAGCATTAGCCACATTGTTTCTAGGAAGCTGTTAATCATGACACAAGAACAGTTTTCCCGCATCTGGGGAGACTTGCACTTTTAGGGATGCTTTCTTGGCAAGTGTTTACTATTAAGATAATCACAGTGCTATGAGGGAAGAGCATTAAGCTCATTCTGTGACCTTTCTGCTGGCCATCAATTGTAATACAAATGAGCATCAGTAATATGCATGGTATGGGAAGCAGAAATAGCAGGCAGGTCTGTCCTCTGGTTTTGACAGAACAAATTGACAGATTTCACTTCATTTCTCCCCTGAGTTATGTTTCCTGAACCAGAGAACTTTAAAATGTGACTTTCCCCTTCTGTAATGAGAAAATGAAATTTTCAGGTTGTGGGATGTGTGGGGCTCTCCAGGGGCTGCAGTGGTGTTGTCATTACACCATCACCAGGGCCAGCTCTTTGCTTTCAGCATGTCTTCTTCATTTTTCCCAATGATTCTGTTGCTCTGCAGCATTTCCTCCTTCCCATTTTTCATATGTGAAAATTAAGCATCAGGCAGGTGAAGTAACTTGCCCCAAATCACATGCAACTTGTAAGGGGAAGAATTAGGTAAGAAATCTAGGATTGTAGAACTTCTAGACCTGCACTGTTTTTTCCCCACTTGTTAATTTTAATAGATAATGTATGGACAAGAAAAAAAATTCAAGAGATACAGGTGCAAAAAATGAAGTTTTTGCCGTGTTCTCTTCCCTAGGGACAACCACTGTGAACCAGTTCTCAAGCACATGAATTTATACTCTGCTGCCCTCTTTTAAGTAGAGAACACAACACACACAAACAGTGGCAGAGCAGTTGCCCACTTGGGCAGGGTCCCTATCAGGAGGATCAAAGGAGCTTTTTCTAAGTGCACATTCATTTTGACCTTCCATGTCTGTGGGTTTGGGTAAGACCCCTGGGGAAATTTCAGTCCCTTCCTTGCCCCACTGCATTGAGAATACTGTGCCTGTATTACTAAAATGCCCAACACACTTTCATGGACATAAATACTACTTCTTTAAAACTGAGGAGGGAGGCTTATTGGGAGGATGGCATTTGAACAGTACTCAAGAATCGAGTGCAGTGATATTCCAGGTGGAAGATACACCATGAGCAGAGGTGGAAGAGAGTGAAGTACAGTGTTAGATCAGGTGTCAAAAACTCACATAACTTGTGGACCAAGCAAATAAACAGCATCTAAAATGATAACTACTAACTGACCTGTGAGCTTGAGGTTAGGATTCTGAAGAGAACTCTTTATCCTGCTGTACCACAGAGTACATGATATGTATTTTGTGAACATTCAGAATTAACATTTTAGAAGGGGTGAGAAAAACAAAGACTGTATAAATGAAGCGCTAATGGCTTCGTTGATTGTCTTGCATAACCTCTGAGTGAGCACAATTAACTTTGTGGCCATTATGCTTGTGGCTCATCATTACTTTAAACATTTAGCTTCATTCTTGGGAAGTTGCTTTTTGTTTATGGTAAATTTAGTAACTGCCTGGTCTTTAAACATGAGGTATTCCCTAATCATTAAACGTAAATGGCTATTTAATATTTTCACTCTGGGAGTGTGTGTGTGGCAAAAACTGGCCATGTGGGTTCTTTCTTATTTTGAGTTCAACTTCCCCCATCTGACTGACAAATCTTTGGAGCATTTCTTTCCAGAAGTTTTTCCTTCCCCTGAAGCAATAGCACTTATATTCCCACCTGAGCATTTTGACATCTTATTTTAGGATCCTGAATGCAGAGCTTTTAGAGAAATGAATGGGCTGCCGTTTGTTTCATGACAGGTCTCTCCACTCCTGGGTTGAAGGCCTCTAGCTTTCTTGATCTCAGCTGATCTTCTTCATCTCAGCAATGACAGTAAATCACACGATGGTCACACTTTTTGAAAGCATTTTCTTGTACCCTTTACCTGTCATATCAGGATCCTGAAAATCCTGCTGCTCATTAGCTTTGTCAGTTTCAGTAGGACCCCTCACAAAGCGTATTGACTAAACATCAGGAAGCATGACATGGGTGTGTGTGAAGGTATCAGTCATCTGTGGCACCCACTCCTGTCATTTCAGCACTTCCTGCTCTCAAAGAACTCAGAATACCAAAGGGGTGGACAAATGAAAGAGACAGATGAGGTGGTTGATTTGTTTAGTTGCTAAGTGCAGCTGGGACAGGTAATTAAACAGTCCCGCTCCCGCAGAGAAGCCTGCAGCAATGTAACACGATGTCTCAGAAACCCAGCTGCACTCACATTTAGATTCAGAACTAATATTAGGTAGACCTCCTTCAGATTGACAGATTCCATAAACATCATTTCTGTTTTATTTGTTCAGCATGGTTGAAGATGAAGCATTTGTGTTTTGTTTGTGGTTTAAGTTTTCTAGGGAGCATGTGGTGTTCACAGATATCTGGAGGACTAGCCTAGAAGGGCATAGCCCCATATCCAGAGGGCAAAGGATGCCACGGGTGAGCCTCTACCAGTCCCCAGTGCCCCAGCCCGCTGCTGACTTCGTATGTTCCGTTGGAGGTAGGGATGGGTTAGCCATGTGAACAGACGAGGAGGAGTTGCAGGGGTAGGTTGGGTGGAGAGGCCTGGAAGGGGAGCCTGGAACCACTTCCCTCCTTACCTTTTTAATTTTGTTGGAACATATTGTTAAATAGTAGCCAAAGTCTCTCTATGACTTCAGCTTGTCTTTGTCATAATTTGGGCACGTATGTCATAATTTGGGCACTTTTTTCTTTGGAGAAATTGTCACCACCATCTGCTCATTAATTCACATAAAAAATTTAGTAATTATCCTTTTTGCTCACCTCCTACACACAGTCCCCCAGTAGTCTTTCTGTAGGGCAGAGTCATTTTCTCCTTCAAGTCTCACCTCAAACGTCTCTTTCTCTTTGGAGCCTACCCTGGCCACCTTTCCAGACTAACCTCCACAGTTGCACTTTTGTTTTTTGTTTTTTTTAAATATTTTTTTAGTTGTAGACAGACACAATACATTTATTTTATTTATTCATATTATGTGGTGCCGAGGATTGAACCCAGTGACTCATACATGGGAGGCAAGCGCTCTACCACTGAGCCACAACCCCAGCCTCCACAGTTGCACTCTTAATGCCATGACCCTGAGTGGTTAGGTCAGTGATGCGCTGGAAAATGTCTAGCACGCAAGAAAAAAAAGACAGCCCAGTTTATAGCAATTGCCTATTTCTATTCACCAATCACGGCAAATTTCTAGCTACAATATGACATCACTTATTGCTGAGTTGGGAAGCAATACACAGTAGCACTTCATTGTTAGGCTCCTCTGCAGAAGCAGGACTGTTTCATTACCTGTCCCCACTGCATTTAGCAACTACACAAATCAACCATTTCTTACGTGTCTTTCAGTTGTGCACAACTTCAGTATCTCTGAGGTCTTAGAGGATACATCTGCCACGCGGATACAAATCACTTCGAAAAAATTGTGGGAAAACATAGTAAGAAATAATGAAGAAGCGATGAGTTTGAGTTCTTACTACATTTATTTTAGTTTCAACTAATTTTCTATAACTTAATTTTTAATAATGGCCGTGTTTAATAACCTGGCTTACAAATTTGCTAGAAATTGAATCATTCGCTTTCATATGCCAGTGTGAGCCAGCTCCAGCACTTCACTGGAGATGGTCTCTGGGTGGACACTGACAACTCTCTGCCTGGTAGTGTTTGGCTTATAACAAAGGAAGACAGTTGTCAGAGATGGGTGGATTTCTCTAAGAGTTCTTACTTCCATTAAATATATGATCAAAGAAAATGGCATGAATGTCTCCTATCTTGATATACATTTGGTCCAAGACAAGAGAATGAGTTGGCAGCAGTGAGAAATAAATCACAGAGAGGGAAGAGCAGTGGAAATAATTCGAACCTTCCACTTAGGGTGGTAGAACATCTTATTGCCAGAGTTGGTTTTACATCTCAAAGTGCTTGGTGGTCAAGGGCACTTCATTTTCAAAAAATTAGCCGAGGGCCAGAAGTCCCTCATGCCTATTTTAAGTCAGTCAGGTCATCATCAGCTGGACTGCTTGCCACTTCACATTTGTCTGCATGTCTGTCGTGGAATGGAAATGAGCCCCAGATGGTGTCTGAACTAAGCTGGTGGAACTCTGGGGACTCAGAGCAGATGACTGAGGGGAGGTGACAACTCACGAGTGAGGGCTCAGAATGTAGGGAAAATGAGGGAAGAAGCCACACCGGGGATGGGTGGATAGAGGCAGCCCTGCAACGTTTAGATAAACAGGCTATTGATATAGGAAGTATATTATTTAGTAGTAGTTACCTTTTTTGAGTGTATACAGCCACAATGAGAAATCATGAGCTCCCTCTTTAAAATTTTGGGGATTTGGTGAATGTCTTGTCATTTGCAACTAAGGAAGATGAGTGCAACAAAGCTCATCAACGCTCTTCTCTGACATTGGCTAGAGTTTCTAGATCCTTGATGCATTTTTTTTTTTTTTTTTTTTTTTTTTTTTTTTTGTGGTACTGGGGATTAAACCCAGGGCCTTGTGCTTGTGAGGCAAACACTCTACCAACTGAGCTATATCCCCAGCCCACTTGACTCATATCTTAACCCACACAAATCCTTATAAACAAACATAATCAATCCTAGAATGGGTAATGTCTTCCCCAAATCAGAAATGGTCTCACTTAAGTTACCAAGATGGAAAAGAACATTTTTTACAGATTAGGTCAAATAACATTCAGTAAGCCCACCTTCAGTGCCTGGATCTGAACCATAACCCTAACCCTAAGCCTAGGCCATAGGGATTAAAGGTACAGACTTGACTTTCAAGTGGGGGTAGGGGAGTGACCAAGAAAATAGGATTCTCAGCGCGATGTTGTGAGCCGTTACAGGGACTTGCACAGGGTGATCTTGAACTCCCGATGGACCGCACTAACTCAGGGCTTCCTGGAAGTGACATTGCTTTTGTACTGAAGTGTGAATGGAAGTTATTTATGTAATGAAGCAGAGTTAGAGATATTCTGGGATTGGCGAGCCCTCTAAAAAAGAGAAACACAGTGTAGTACTAGGAACTATAGAAATCATGGGGTACCTGGAGCTTAAAATAGAAGACAGGACTTTTGTTAAGTCTGTCTCTTCATTCCCAGAGAATCTGAAGGGAAAATAGGAGTGAAGACAGGGACAATGACTTCATGATTTTACTTGAAGCTGCTTTCCCCATTATTGTCTTCTTTTGGAATTTGGGTGATCTGATTCAGGAGTTGGTGTTTTCATGCCCAAACTGACACTTGTTGGGA
The DNA here is from genome assembly GCF_902686445.1 of Sciurus carolinensis. Lineage (NCBI taxonomy): Eukaryota > Metazoa > Chordata > Mammalia > Rodentia > Sciuridae > Sciurus > Sciurus carolinensis. The sequence goes on along the minus strand of NC_062213.1, from coordinate 159,320,725 downwards.
GGACTGACACTCGCCTATGTCCTCCCGTGTAATATGTCACTCTGGTCTTGTTGCAGCTGCTGCCTATCCACACTCTGAGGCTGGGTGTGGAAGTGGATTCCTTTGATGGGCACCATTACATTTCTTCAATTGCTCCTGGTGGTCCTGTTGATACGCTGAACCTCCTACAGCTAGAGGATGAGCTTCTTGAGGTAAAGTTTCTGGGGGAAGAAAGATAGCAAGCATGAAATTTTTAAGTTCCAGGAAAATGTGTTCACTGTGTTAGTGTCACCAATGCCAATGTAATGTGAACCACTTAGAATGGAAAACGCTGAGTTTATTGGATGATAAAGGGAACTCTATCAGTTCATTTTTTGCCATCTGCTAAGGCTCCTGAGATGTCCTTTTTTTAAAAAAAATTAATTTTAAAAATTTGTTCTTTTTAGTTATACATGACAGTAAAATGTATTTTAACATATCATACACACGTGGAGGATAACTTCCCATTCTTGTGGTTGTACATCATGTATTCATATATGAACACAGGAAAGTTACATCCTAATTCATACTATTGTCTTTCGCATTCCCATCCCCCTGCCCTCCCCCCCATTTCCCTCTGTTCCACTTCGGTGAACCTCTACTCATTCCTCTCCCTCACCTATTGTGAGTCAGCATCCACATATCAGAGAGAACATTTTTCCTTTGGTTTTTTGGGATTGGTTTATTTCACTTAGTATGATAGTCTCCAGTTCCATTCATTTACTACCAAATGCCATAATTTCAATCTTTATGACTGAGTAATATTCCATTATGTATATGTATCACATTTTCTTTATCCATTCACTGAGATGTCCTTTTTAATGTGTATCAAAATGATTTACTATGAAAGGAGTTTGACAACATAATTTATTTTTTATTTTTTTTAGCAAAATGTTAAGAATCCAGACCCTTGTTTGCAACATGTGATCACGTTTATTTGTACAATGATGATTTCTAGTAAGGATTAGAGCTGAACAACTTCAGGCACATGTACAGTTGACTTAAACGTTTAGATGCTTTTGGGATTGCCTGCTTAGAATTCCCTATCCACAGGGCAGCCTCTAGTGGGCTTGCTCAGGCTCCCCAGCCTCTCCTCAGAACAGTTCTGTATCACCTTTGAAATGACTCTCTTAAGGGATTTAAATAATTGGAAAGTTTGGTGTTAACACAACAAACAAGGGCTGGGGAGATAGTTCAATTGGTAAAGTGCTTGCCTTGCAAGTACAGAGTCCTGGGTTCGATCCCCAGCACCGCAAAAAAACAAAAAAAAAACACAACAAACAAAATAATCGTAAAACCCCATCTTTTACAGATAAAAAAATAAGACGCTGACTCCCCAACTTTACACATTGAATTAGTGGTGGAATGGTAAATCTAGCTCATGTTTCCTAACTACTATTTTGTTGTTTTGTTTTGTTTTGTTTTGTTTTCAAATACAGCATATTCCTGAGCCCCTAAAAGAGCTATAGAAACAGCCATACAAGAAGATTATTTCAAGATTGAGGATTTACAACAAGCCCTAGGTTGCATTTATAGAATCAACCTAGCTGGGTGCTGTGGGTGCACCACCAGGGACTCAGGAGGCTGAGGCAGGAGGATTTCAAGTTTAAAGCCAGCCTCAGCAACTTAACAAGACCCTGAGCAACCTGACCCTGTCTCAAAACAAAAATAAAAAGGGCTGGGGTTATGACTCAATGGTTAAGCTCCCCGGGTTAACAAAAAGACAAAAACAAAACAACCTAGTAACCTTAGTGCCTTTGCCAAGATTAGAATCTCATGGGCCCTGACTTCTATCTGAAATTTATATTTGCTCAAAGTGAAATAGCAAGGATGGCACATCAGTTTCATGTTGGGTAAAGATACTGTTTATTAGTAGTGTTCACCCACTTACATGGGTATTTTGTGAATTCTGGGTTGCTATAGTGTGGGAGGATACAAAAACATTAAAATTTTACATGTGGGCTGGGTGGTAGCGCACACCTGTAATCTCAGTGGCTTGGAAACTGAGTCAGGAGGATTGCAAGTTAAGAGCCAGTCTCAGCAATTTCATGAAACCCTGTCTCAAAAAAAAAAAGAAAAAAAATTACCTGTTAATGGGGTAAAAAGTGATGTCATGTTCAACATATTTATATCTCCTAAAAAGTTGATCATCTTAGAGGTGTTGAAGAGTGATCTTGGGCTGTTATCATAGATTCATGCCCTCAGTTTTACTAGATGATTTAGCTTTCTTTCTGATGCTGAGATTCGGTCTTCCTCTCCTACTTGGGGGTATGGGCAATGAAGGACTCACAGTTTGTGGACTGGAGACCATTGCTATCATATGTAGTTGTTAGGTATTGAGAAATGAGATACATTTGGGAGGTGTGAGGAAAGAGTAAAACCAACTTAGTTCACTTTAAGTCTTTTAGGTAGTGAAGTTTGTGTAACAGAAAATTTAACCATTTTAACTTTTTAAGTGTAAAATTTAGTGGCATGAAGTATTAATCACTCCTAGGACATGCTAAAGAAACGTTGGCTAGATTGGGGTCGAGCACGTACAGGTGATCCCAGCCATCAACTGAATGTTCCATGCTTCAGCTGAGATTAGAATGCCCGAGGCCCTCCAGCCCGAAATAGGATGTTGTGTACCAAGGTGGCTTGAAGGTGTTTTGAATTCTGAAATACAGATTTCTAGTGAAGGAACTTGGGGTAGGGAAAGAAATCCAGGTTTGAAAGTCAGAAGAGCTCCTTTCAGTTCTGAATTTACTGCAACTTGTCCTGTGTCCCTTGGCATGTCACTTAACATTTTGAGGAGTTAATTTCTTTATTAAATGCCCACTTTACTATGTGTTTGTGATGATCTGACAAAATGTCATCCATGTGAGCTACAAAGCCTGATCTCAGTATGAGGAGCTGGCCTCAGTGTCTCCGTGACAAAGACATATTAACAAACTTGGAGGCTGGATTGAGGACTGAGTGTGGCCATACGGGGGGACAGCATTTGTGCCAAATTCTGTGCTCTGGAAGTGTGCATGCACATGTGCAATTTCCAGTGGAAAAAGTTGAGAATAATTGAGACTTTAAAGCTTTTAAGAGGGTCTCAAGTTGAAGGACCTTGAGAAATATTGTGAATTTTAAAATAATAATTGTCTGCTTCTGAGCAACTGAATATAGACATAAGAAGTCTCTTCAAAATTAGCCAAATAAACTCCTTGACTCGTGTGTGTGTGTGTGTGTGTGTGTGTGTGTGTGTGTGTGTGTTTTTAATGTACTCCTTACAGCTTAAAACCAGAAACACAAATATGCTTTGGGGTTAGTGCACTGTGCCAAGTCTCAGCCCAGAACAGCTATTTACAGCAGCCATAAATCCCCTTAGATAGGAGTTGGTAATGGGAAATGTGACCAATCCCTTTAGCAAGAGAGAGTAGTGAGGAGGACTACCAGGCACTGCTATAATAATTGGAGACAATTCAAATGAATAAATAATGAGCTAAATAAATATTTAAAGGTACTCCAAGATAAAAACCTGAAAAGTGACTTTCTAATTTGTTGAAGTGAAACACAAAATAATACTTGTGTATGGGTAGAATTCCTGCATTGATTGTATCTGCTTGCTCTTTTTATTATGGGCTGCTACCCATTTAGTAGACTTTAGAACTTTCTGTGCTTATTTCATCAGTTGGTACTTTGGATATGGTGTGAACAGTGATTGGTATCTCCCTGCCCCTTCTTGCATAAAGGTTGATTTACAGTTGTTCCAAGGAAAAACCTTTTGTCTGCTGACAAGCCTGCTGTCCCCTGGACCCCTTCATTGCCATAAAAACTTGGGAGGTGATATTTACTTTTCCAGTAGAGACAGCTCCCTAAAGTGCATGTGGGTCTCTCTACCATGTGGTGTTTTGTTTGTAAATTATTAAGAAGCAGGGAGATGTGTCTGGTCTGATGGCTAAGTGCTGGGTAGGTTACAGGCTTGAGAGTGGTTCCCAGGGACAATGTCTCCAGACTCTTCCACTGCTGATGAGACGCTTCCAGCAACCCAGTGCACTTATATTCTGTGGTGCAATGACAGATCTGTGGAAAGGCTGCTCCCAGTAAAGTCAGCCCCGTCAGTTACCTGAACATTAGCACTATACCTGTCAGAAATTAATGCCAGCTAGCAATTTCATTAAAACTAATGTTGCTAAACCCTCTTAGGAAGGTAGGAATTGCCTGAATTTTGTTCATGCCTTACTTAGCTCTTTGGGAGTAACAGGTTAAGTTTTAGTGACCAGTAGTCAGAAGTGAGAGAACTCTTTAAGCTACAGTAATAAATTTAATCCTTCTAAAATCATCTTTGGGGCAAAGCATTATTATCATTATGCACTCAAATGATGTACAACATGGATAATTTTTGATGATGAGGATTAATCATTCGTAAGGAATAGCTCTTTTTTAAACATACGAAACACTTGCATGAAATAACTTGAAATTGATACTTCCTGCATAACTTGATCGCTGCATCAGCAAAACTTACGAGAATGGAACTAGTGCGTTATGCATATTCCTTTTCTATAGAAGTGATTTTTCTAGGATGGTATTAAGAGTGAAAAGATGTTGTTGAACTGATGTTAAATTTTGATAGCCAAGCATCCTAGATTTTGTCACCTACACGTTGTAAGGCGAGCAATTTTTAAGTCTTAAGATTAGTGTTAACATCTTTTTTTTTTTCTTTGATGCTGGGGATCAAACCCAGGGCCTTGTGCTTACAAGGCAAGCACTCTACCGACTGAGCTATCTTCCCAGCTAGTGTTAACATCTTTAGTGATAGTTCTATCATTCTTGTGAAAGGAAATGGTCTTGAGAAGGCTGTAAGTGATATTTAGTGCATTTTAGGAGAGGTGGGTAGAAGTAGGTGAGAGAACACGATACTGGAATATCCAAAGGAGAAGCCGTGGAGCTGTGAAGAAGTAGGTAGATCACTTACCTAGTAACTGTTGTGCTCTGCACACGTTTTACACTTCATTCACTCAGATTCAGTCTTTATTTTGATAAATAGGATTTCCAACATTTTTGGTGACTACTGAAGTAATATGATTAAATTTAGGTCCTTTGTTTAAAGGGAGAATAAATAATATCCCATTCTGATTCTGGTAGATTAAAGACAAGAGATTTTTCTCTTTTTATTTGGAACCTCCTCAATGATGACATACCCCTCTTCCTCCTAGGTCAATGGTGTGCAGCTTTATGGAAAATCTCGCAGAGAAGCAGTCTCCTTTCTTAAAGAAGTGCCACCCCCTTTTACCTTGGTTTGCTGTCGGCGGCTGTTTGATGATGAAGCCTCTGTAGATGAACCAATGACTACTGAAACCTCTCATCCTGAGACAGAGGTACTAAACGCACATGCTACCGTTCCCATAGGCATGCACATTCAATAAGGATACCCGTGAGAATGCACTGCAGTGTGAAGAGAGGAGGACCTACCCCACTCCACTCCCTTTTATTTGACCAAGGCAACAATGCATAACTTTTCAGGTTGTTATTTTCACTTAACATCCTAAAACTCTTTTCCTCAAAGTGTTGGTGACATTGATGTGCATGCGTTTTGATTTTTGTAATTGCCTGCACTCATTGCTTTTGGTTCCTGTTTCAACTCAATTCATCTTAATAAGGTTAAGATTTTGGTGGATGTTGAATATCTAATGATCTTTTCTTTCTCAGAACCTTAAAAAGATGGAGATGTGTGGTCAGTTTTGAAGTGAGTCTAAAAGTTTGCCATAAAAACTTTTAGAAGGCCAGAGAATGAAATGACTTTATCTGCTGTTGGAACTCTAAGAGCATTATAATTCTGAAAGTTTTGAGCACATGCTTTGCTATCACAGGCCCTTGGTAACTGCATGTTTGTGCCACTGTTCTCCTTTCTGTACTCTTAGGTTGTAAATCCATTCATGTCAGCTTAGGTGCACGGGCTTCCTTTCCACCTGCCTTTGGTCAGAATTTCAAAGTACATGGACTCTAATCCTGCCTTTAGCACTTAATGTTCGTGAATCTTGGGAAAATAACCTTGCTTTCTCTTCATATTCTTCTGAAAAGTGGTGCCCTGTTTAGAACTTATATATCTCTTGAGTTTATGTGAGAAGGCAATAAAGTGATATGTGCGAAGGCCTTGCGGTGATGGCTTGCATGTGGAAAGTGCTCCGTAGAAGTTCGTAATCGCTGTCATTGACTGCTCCAGTTCGCCAATCTTTGTTTTCTGATTTCCTAAAGTACGTTGGAATCTAGCCACTAACTTATAGTCATGAATCCTTCAATATGTATCCATCTTGTTTATCCAAGAAGGCTGTCAGTTCCTTGTGGGCAGAGGCTATCTCTTAAAATTATTCTTTATCTCATCATGTTTTTATTATTCTGTACCAGGCAAATAAAAGGGACCTGGAAAATATTTGATAATTGATTGACAGTCTTTTTAAAAAATGTTTATCTTTTGCAAAAGAAAAAAAATTCAAGTATGAAACTCAAATGCCAAACTTTGTGACTTTTGCTGTCCTCACTGAAATGAAATGTGGGCGGTGGCTTCCCTTTGAGGGCTGATAAAAATGCCTTTAATCTAATCCTATAGGGTGTGTAAATCACCTACCCAGCTTGCTGACTCTGTGCTCCCATCTGTCATGCTTTACCACAATGGGTGAACAACAGCTTGAATTATGCCAAATGTCAACCTGGCTACCCATTAGTTGATTGCTTTCCATTTTGTAAATTTAAGAATTATGCAAAATTGATTATATCAAAGTGATATATATTGGGTTGGTGCATAATATCTTATGCACCTGGGATGCCTTGAAATTTCTACAAACTTGTGTTAATTGTCTGTGTTTTCCTAAAGTCCTGACTTTCTTTCCTCTCTCTTATTTCATTTATACTGACCCCATTTTATTAAATTCTTTGGTTAGGTGGCTCAGCCAGAATTCTAAAACTCATTAATCAGTGAGGATATTCAGTTCCTAGTAAGACATCAATCATATTGTATAGCCATTGGAACTATGTATTTTATTGTAATATATAAGTGTTTTCTTTTTAAGTATATCACTTTCTTACATCAGGCTGAAATATACAGAGGCTATAATCCAGAATATTATTTCAGGTTATATAATTCAAGAACCAGGAAATTGTTCCTATGTTTAGATTTTAATTTTCCATGGATTGGGTATTGATCTTCCATGTCCTACCAGCAATTTGGATCTGGACTAGTCCTAATTATGAGAATTTTTTTTTTTTTTTTTTTTTTTTGTACTGGGGATTAATTCAGGGTTGCTTTACCACTAAGTCACATCCTCAATTTTTTTTTTTTTTTTTTTTTTTTTTAAGTTTAAGACAGGGTCTTGCTAAGTTACTCAATCTCCTGACCTTAAACCTGCAATTCTCCTGCCCTTCTGCCTCAACCTCCTGAGTCACTGGGATTACAGACGTGTACCACCACACCCAGCATGCAAATGTTTTTGTATTGACTGTGCCTTCCTCTTCCAAATTCCTTTAAACGAGTTTTCTAATTTGGATCACTCGAAATTGTTTGTAATTATTGTCATTTTATTTTCTGAGATAACCAAAAATTTTAAGTCTACTTTTAAAACTTGTTATTTACTATATAACTTTTCTGAGAAGGAGTTTTAAGAGAAACACACTCAAAAGTATATGATTAATTAATGCATTGGACAGATATTTGTCCAGTGCCCACCAGAGGCAGCAGGAGGGGTTGAGTAGCAGTCTGCAGGAGCCCTCCCTCAGTCTCCATTCTAGTCCAAGAGCCAGGCATTTTGTTAGTTGTGAGGGCCATAAAGAAAAAGAAGGTAATTCTTGAGTATCATGCAGAAGGTCAGAGTTATGTTGGGGAAGATAAACTGGATGAAAACATAATACTATAAATAAGAAAAACAGAAGGGTTCTGAAGTGGGCATTGTCCTTCTGCATAGTGGACTCATTGATCTTCTCCTTTAGCTTACTGGAATTCCACATCCCAGGGGCTGTTCTTCCCAAAAGGACAGGAAGTCTGGAATAAAGGACTTCGGATTGTCAGGTTAGGAAAATATGCTAGGCAGTTAGGCTGACCTTTCCTCTAAGATCAAATTTTCATTATTTCAACTCAGTGATTGTATTAGCTTTCCATCACTGTGTCAAAATATCTGAGCAGAACAGCTTAAAGGAGGAAAACTTTATTTTTGGTTCACAGTTCCAGAGATTTCAATCCAAGTTCAGTCAGCTCCATCGTTTTGGGCCTGTGGTGAGGCAGAACCTCATGGTAGAAGGGCACTGGAAAAAGCTGCACACTTCATGGTGGCTAGGAAGCAGAGAGATAGCAAGCAAGGGGCCAGGGACAAGATATACCCCTGAAGGGCATGCTCCCATGTCCTTCTGCCTCTGAATTTGGCCCTACCTCTTACAGTCTCCACCACCTCCTAATAATGCCATTGAATTACGAAGCTAGCAGTGGAATTACTCACTGATAGGTCAGAGCCCTCGTGATGCAATCACTTGCCCCGAGTCCCAGTCTGACCATTGCTGCATCGGGGACCAAGCCTTCAACACCCGAACCTTTGAGACATTGTAGATCCAAATGATAATGGTGATTTTTACATATTTTTAGAATCACACAATGCCTAAGGACTTGGATTTTCTTTTTTTCACTTTATTTTTCTAGTGAAGTTTTTCTTTTTTTTTTTTTTTTTCCCCCTCCCTGTGAATTGTAAATCGCTGCCCATTTATTAGCTAGTGAAGTTTTTCTTGAAAGGACCCAACAGAAGTGATTTCTCTGTGTCCTGCTCTGGCTTCTCTTTGTGTTGGCATCTTTTTCTGTCTTTTACTATAATTATGAATCTAGGTGTTACTTTTTAAATATTGTGTATGTTTCTACTTTATATGATGTTTTCATTTTTACTTAAATTGCGTATTTTTCCTTTTATGCTTCTAATGGGATGACAGAACTCATTGAAGTATAAGAGGTTAGTGTTAATACTTTCAATGAAAAATAAATTTTACATTAAAAGAAATTGTATGGACAATCTTCATTTATAAATGCTTGAATTTTTTGTGAAGATCATCTTGTACATTGTGTGTGCTCAGTATTTGCCCCCTTTTAAAAGAACAAGAGGGAAAACTATGCGTGCCAACAAGAATTCCCATTTTGAAAATAAATTGTGAGATTCCTGATGTTTTCATTCTTTTCCGAAGAGAAAGGACTATGTTTTGAAGGAATTATCTTTCTTGGTTTTTCAGATTTACAACAGGATAGATGTCAATACTGAAGATGATGATGATGGGGAATTAGCCTTGTGGGCTCCTGAAGTCAAGATTGTTGAGCTAGTAAAAGATCATAAAGGCTTGGGATTCAGCATTCTGGATTACCAGGTATGAGAGCCCAGATAGAGGTTTTTTTTTTTAATTGGTTGTTTTTTCTGCTTTTGTTTTGTTTTGGTTTATATTAAAGTTACGTGAAATAGCAGTTGTTTAAGGCACCCATTTTGACTTAAGCAAAACTGGATCCCAAAGAAAGGGATATGATGCTTCTAGTTGTTGCCTTTAAAATCAGTTGCTCTCATAGTGCTCACCTATTAATCCCAATAAATTTAAATAAGTAGAAAAATTATTGGTGAGATTATATGTTTTTATTAGTATATGATATATAACATCTATGCATTTACATATTTAGAATTACTCTGGTTCTAACTAAAGTTATTGCTGCCTTTTGGGAGGGAGGTGAAGGGTCGTGATTGAATATCTATATGTTATACCCGTTTACCAGGTAACATATAGATTAAACTGTTGGCAAAAAATATTTTCCCTCTTTAGATGCTTATTTCATTTTATTTATTTACTTTTCTGGTACCAGGGATTGAACTCAGGGGCACTCGCCCACTGAGCCACATCCCCAGCCCTATTTTATATTTTATTTAGAGACAGGATCTCTCTGAGTTGCTTAGTACCTCGCTTTTGCTGAGACTGGCTTTGAACTCCCGATCCTCCTGCCTCAACCTCCTTAACTGCTGGGATTACAGGCATGTGCCACCACACCTGGCTAGATGCATATTTTAATATTTTAGTGCTGCCTAAACACAGTGTGGTTTAATAAAGCAAAATGTACTCTATCAAGGCACATAAAGTGCCGTGATATAAAAATCAATTTTTTTGAATACATAAGGTAATTGGGAGCAAATTAAAAGAAAAATATTTTGAACATTATGTAAGACTATTAAATTATTATGGAAGTATGATTTAAAGTTACTGAAATACAGTATATGTACTTCATTTTTGTTGGTATATTTCTGTGCCAGCTAATCTTCTCTGTTATTAGAACTACTCTTTGGAATATTATTGAATTGTGAGTTGTTGATTCCAAATGAATATTTTAGAAAATATTTTTATCAAGAAATATCAACCACCATAAAGAATGATAAAATTATGGCATTTGCAGGCAAATGGATGAAATTGGAGAATATCATGCTAAGTGAGATAAGCCAATCTCAAAAAACCAAAGGACGAATGATCTCGCTGATAAGCGGATGAGGACATATAATGGGGGATGGGAGGGGTTAGCGTTAGGGTTAGGTTTAGGGTTAGGGTTAAGGAGGGTGGCAAGAATGGAGGAAGGAAGGACTGTATAGAGGGAAAAGAGGGGTGAGTGGGGTGGGGGGGAAGGAAAAAAATAACAATGAATCAAACAACATTACCCTATGTAAATTTATGATTACACAAATGGTATGCCTTTACTCCATGTATAAACAGAGAACATGTATCCCATTTGTTTACAATAAAAAATAAATAAATTAAAAAAAAATAAAAGAAATATCAAGAGCCTACAGAGTAGGAGAAAATCTTTTCCACATGCACTTCAGATAGAGCACTAATCTCCAAAATTTATAAAGAACTTAAAAACCTTCACACCAAAATAAAGAACCCAATCAATAAATGGGCCAAGGAACTGGATAGACACTTTATAGAAGATATATAGGCGATTAATAAATATATGAAAAAATGTTCAACATCTCTAGTAATTAGAAAAATGCAAATTAAATCAGCTCTAAGATTTCATTTAACTCCGATTAGAATGACTATTATCAAGAACACAATAATAGATTTTGGCATGGATGTGGGGAAAAAGGCACACTTATTCATTGCTGGTGGAGTTGCAAATTGGTGTAGCCACTTTGGAAAGCAGCATGGAGATTCCTCAGAAAACTTGGAATGGACCCACCTTTTGATCCAGTTATTCCATTCTTCGGTTTATACCCTAAGGACTTAACAATTAGCATATTACAGTAATGCAGCCACATCAGTGTTTATAGCAGCTCAATTCACAATAGCTAGATTGTAGAACCAACCTAGATGCCCTTCGACAAATGAATGGATAAAGAAACAGTGATATATATGCACAATGGAATATTATTCAGTCATAAAGAAGAATATTATTATGGCATTTGCAAATAAATGGATGGAATTGGAGAATATCATGCTAAGTGAAATAAGCCAATCCTAAAAAACCAAAGGCCGAATGTTTTCCCTGATAAGTGAATGGTGATATGTAATGGGGGTTGGGTTGGGGTGGGGAGTGAGAGAAGAATGAAGGAACTTTAGATTATGTAGAAGGAAATGAGGAGGGGTAATGAAAAATTGTGGAATGAGACAGATGTCATTACCCTGTGTACATGTATAATTACACGAATGGTATGAATCTACGTTGCGCACAACCATAGAAAGGAAAAGTTGTACCCTATTTGTGTAAAATGAATGAAAATGCAGTCTGTAAAAATAATAATAATAATAATAATAATAATAATAATAATAATATCAATACTGTAGAATTCTGAAAGTTTACCTATTGGTTAATATTAGGGCATATAAAGCAATAGCAGGGGCTCTTTTCTCCCCTTCCCTTTATCTAGCATCTAGTAGGTGGTTAATAAATCTTTGCACAATAATGAAGTTTATGTTAGCCAGAATTAAATGGAATTGGATGGACAAATTCAATGGGAGTTTGTTAAACATTTTGATAATTAGGATTTAACTTAGCACCTTTCAGATATGGTCTCAGATGTTGTTACTTTTCCATTATTATAGGAATATGTGCATAAAAGAATGCAAACGAATATTTGTATAACAATTATTGCTCTTACATTCTCATAGGACATTATCTGCACGTTTTATAGTTTGAGTGCTATAGATGTTAAAACAGAAATGTTTCAAAACTTAACAAATAAAACTTCAATGAAGGATGAAAAAAAAAACCTTGATAGTGCTCATTGGTTTAATCCCCAGTTGATAGGAAAATCCCTTTATCAGTTCTGAGCTTTATACTTAAAAAAAAAATGTAATCAGTTTTAACTGTGGAATTTTTTTCTTTTACTACATCTGTATAGTTATGCATTCTAACTTCTATTCCTTTATTTTTATTTATAAATTTCTCAGTTTTTTCTCTCCTCGTCTTCCTCATAATCATCAGCACACATACAGATGCTTATTTCAACACAAATTATATTAAATAATTTTCATGCAAAATAGTATTAAATATTCTGTTTGCCTTTTTGTTTCTTGGAGAACTGATTACAGAAAATACATAATCTCCTAAATGTGTGTGTGTTGCTGAGGACTGAAACCAGGGTTTCTTAGACACTAGCCGAATATTCTACCACTCAGCTGAGCTATACCCCCAGATCCCCTAAATGTTATTTTGATTCAAGTGAAAGGGCTCAGCTTATTTACTTCTGTAGCTAAACCTTGGAGGAGAGAACATTCAGTTTTAAATTAAATGTTTTTCTTAAGTTAAATCTTAAGTACACTCACAGATGGGCTTAGCACCTTTTCACCATTTGTCAATGGTATATAAAATTGTTATCTATTATGACATTTAGATGACAGGTAAACACAATTTAAAATTTGGTTTTGTGCAAGTTAATTAATTGATTATACCATCTCTTGTTGTAATTAGGTAATAAATTCCAAAGTTCAGAAATATTTTTTGCAAGGCCAGACAGAGGTTTGACAGAAGTCATGAAAGGCCGTGTTCCTGTCTATTGTGTATTCAATGTGTCCTGAATGAATTTATTAGGTTGCAGATTCCTGCCCTGCCAGGCTTAGCATATTTAGCATAAAAACTAAGTAGGAAAATTTTAGCCACAGGGAGAAAGTACTAGAGTGGTGGAGCATCAAGGTTGTACATTTACCAGCAGTGAAGAGATTGAACTTTTATTTTGGAATATTAATTTCAGTTAACTACTTTCCTCACTAATGGGTTTTTCTCAAGAATAACAACTTACTGAAGAGCCTGGCAAAATACGTACATCTGCTCCATTGATGCTTATGTAGTTTCTCATGTATAAAATGGGGGTTGTAATGTCTAGCTAGAATTGTGTGGATTAAGTGAATTAATGTGTAAGAAAGTAGGAAATGTTATATTATTGTGAAAATGTATTATTTGCTATCAACTGATTTAGAAAATGAACACAAGTTTTTAAAACTGTCCTCAAAGATGACGCCATTAAACAATGTTTGAACCCTATCCATTTTTAACTACCTAGTTAGATTAAGAAAATTAATAAGTAGATGCCTTTGTTTAGTGGAGTCTAAATTTAATTGTAAAATTGCATTCTAAAATGCAGCCAACTCTTGATGAGCCATATGTGAATTACCCAATTGTGGATTATTGGCCAGAAGTTTGCTTTTTATCTAAATGAGAAAAACTTTAGGAAAATATGAGTGAGCAAGATGAAGGATCTTGAATTGGTCCATGGACTAATGGGGTGGCCAACTGGACTGGTCAGTGATTCAGAATATTGATAGAAGTTGCATTACTGATCAAAGAAAAAAAGCATGTCTTTGTTTTAGTTAACTTTTTTCATTGCTGCAACCAAAAGATTTGATAAGAACAATTAGAAAATGAAAAATTTATTTTGGGGCTCATGGTTTCAGAGGTCTCAGGAAATAGAGTAGCTGACTCTATTTTTTAGGACCCGAGGTGAGGCAGAACATCATGGCAGAAGGGTATGGTGAAGAAAAGGGGCTCAGGACATCACACCAGGAAGCAGACAGAGTTCTCTTCTCACCAAGGCCAAAATACAAACTCCAAAGGCAGGACCCAATGACCCGTCTCCTCCAGTCATAGCCTTCCTGCCTCCAATTACCACCCTGTTAATCCCTCTTAGGAGGTTAATTCACTGGGTTAAGGCTCTCATAACCCAGTCATTTCACCTCTGAACTTTTTTTGCCCTATCTCACGCATCAGCTTTAGGGGACACTTCATATTCCAAACCATAGCAATTTTTCTACCTGAAATGAAGGAACTGAGTTGGATAAGAGTTCTAGAAGTGAGTCATATGGCCAAAGAGCAAAGTGGAAATTCTCTTCCATGAAAGGCATTTTAAATTCCATTGGGACAAAGGAAAAAGAGAAAATAACAGGGAAGACAATAAATATACATGTTATAAATTATTCCTTGGATTTGAGTGTAGTAGCTTTTGTTGACTATTTGATTAGAGATAGAGTATTCATTAGTCTCAAATATGCCAAGGCATTACTTTGTATAGTGGTTCATTAAAATCCTGGTATGTGTATCATACTGGAAAATTCACTGGTTCCTGTGAAACTTCATGCCTTATATGATTTTGTCATGGAAAATAATGAAGCATGTAATTTGTCAAGAGCATTAATATTATGGCTTGACTACTCTGTTTCTGAGCAACTTACCTCATCAGAAATTTGGTTTTAAGGTTTTTTTTTTTTTTTGGGTGCTGGGGATCGAACCCAGGGCCTTATGCTTATAAGGCAAGCACTCTACCGACTGAGCTATCTCCCCAGCCCCTGGTTTTAAGTTTTTATAGCTTAATTCTCACCAGGTTTTAGATGAGATTTCTGTATCATGCCTTAGTTATATTTTGTTTTCAGTTTTCTAGTATTTGTGTGATGTTTTCATTCCTCAGAATATTGTCTTAATGGAATATTATCAATATATTAATATCAATGTAATAATAGGTAACATTTATTGAGTGTTTATTATGTGCTAATAATCCCTAATAGGCCCTGTTCTAATTGATGTACATGTATTAGCTCTTGCATTCTTCGTAAGAACAATATGAAGTAGGTACTATCATTACCTTCATTTTAGAAGTGAGGAAACAGGCACAGAGAGGTCAAGTAACTAGTCCAAGGTCACACCACTATGTATGGTAAAAATGGAATTTGAATTCAAGCAGTTGGGGCCCCAGATCTTAATGCTTTTCACCATTAACATGCTGTTATTCCTTCCTTTGTGAATAGTATTTTCATAAGCCTTTTATTGTAGGACATCACTGTAGTCAACTTACTATAACAGATCTTCCTGTTTTTCCAGCTTGTGAAAATTTTCATATTTTCAAGACTAAGCTGCTAAGTCGTATTCTCATTTTTAGTGTTTACATGAAAGTTTAGTAAGTATTAAAAATTAATTAGTGTGTTCATGCATTGTGTAAGAGCTAGTATTTATTGTTTCAGAAAAAAATAATTGCAAATTTAAGAATCCTGAATTAGTGCCAGTAATTTGTTGTGGGTTAACATTCAATAATGAAGCAATTATTAGGTAGTCTGAGAGTGTAATTTTTAATTTCAAAAAGCTTGAAAAAAAAATTTAAACTGTATGGATTTTACCTTCAGTTGACCTTATAAATTAAACATGGCAAGTGGATATTTTCTAGTGTTTTGATTTATGCTGAACTTTGAATAACCCCTCATGATTATAATTCACTGGAAATGTTTGACATTAGCCAATTTTTGAACATTAGCCATGATATTGCCATCCTTGGTACTTTTGAATTTCAGTGATTTAGAAGTTAAAATTTATTAACTAATAATTCTCCTCCCTTCCACATCGTATTCTTATCTCTCCCCTCCTGACTCAGTTTTTACCCAAGCAGATATTTTTGAAAGACTGGGTTTGTCTCAGACATTGAAAGAGATAAAAATAAAAAGCATCATAGTACAGCTATTTAGAAGTGATTCGTATTTAAATACTGTTAGTAATGCTTTAAAAATTTGTTTGAAAGTCCTATTTGTTTTAATGATGACTTATTAAAGATAATAGTGAAAATCTCTCTTGTGTAAAAATTGTTATTAGTCTTTATTAACAGAAGTGGATTCTAAAGCCAAAATAATATGAAGATAAAATATTGCAGTATTGTTAATCTTTTTCTTTTTCTTTTTTTTTTTTTTTTTGTACCAGTCTTGAACCCAGGGGAGTAGGGTTCACTTGAATCCACTGAGCCACATCCCCAGCCCTTTTTATTTTTATTTTGAAACAGGGTCTTATTAAGTTGCTGAGGCTAGTTTTAAATTTGTGATCCTCCTGCCTCAGCCTCCTGAGCCACTGGGATTACAGGCTTGTACCACTGAGCCCAGCTCCCTGGAAATTTCTTTACAAAAAAGTTGTATGCAGGGATTATGTAAATTCCACAAATGTGTCTTAAAGTTGGCTTTCTTCTTATTTGTGGAACAGACTGACTTTCTGAGCACACTAAATGTTTTTAAAACAGGTAATATGTGCACAAAAATTCCAGGGTACATAAAGGTATTCAGTGACAAACTAATTAATCTACCTTTGACTGTAAACCTTCACTTCTCCTCCAGGTTAAAAACCACTGTTTTTTTTATGTCTGTCCTTGCACAATATTTTATATGTACATGGTTGTATAAGTAATAGTTTTATTATTGCTTTGTAATGGTTTTTATTTTTCGACGCAAAAATGGACACTTCACTTTTTTCTCAGTTATGTCTTCTTTCATTTTGGTGTTTTTAGAGCTACCTAATTACTTTAAATGTCTGTGTAGTATTTTATTGTTGATGTACAGTAATTTATTTAACCAACTTTCTATGCCCAATTGGTGTTTTGTTTTATTCTTGTGGTACTGGGGATTGAACCTGGAGACTTGAGTCACTGAGCTGTGTTCCCAGTCCTTTTTATTTTTTGGTAGTTGTACAGAATGCCTTTATTTGCTTATTTTTATGTGGTGCTAAAGATCAAACCCCGCGCCTCACACATGCTAGGCAAGTGCTCTGCCACTGAACTATGACCCCAGGGCCCCCAGTCCTTTTTTATTTTTGTTTTGAGAGAGGGTTTCACCAAGTTGCTAAGGCTGGCCTGGAACTTGCGATCCTCCTGGCTCAACCTCCAGAGTTGCTGGGATTATAAGCCTGTGGCACCCTGCCTGGTTTAGTGTGTGTTTTAAATGAGGCTGAGGTAGATATCTTTGTCGTACTCTTTTGTTAAAAAAGTGACTGTCTTGTGGTAAATTCCCAGAAGTGTAATTACTCACAAAAGAACATGTATCTTTTAAATTTTGGTTCAGTATTCCCAAATCAGTTGAACATTACTGTGAGACACATATTCAGATCACTTAAAATTGATGCTTCTTACGTAGTCTTTTCTTTAGATAACTCTCTTGGAAAATAGTGTGAGCAGGTGTGTAATTCATGAATTTGCTCATGGTTTTCTGTGATATGGACAGATTAAGTTATAGCAATATATAGCTATCAATTTTGTTTCAGCTTTATATGTGGTGGTAATTAATTTATTGGCCTTTGTAGCTAGGAAGGTATAAAGTATTTATATTCACACTGTGATATTAGTGCCTCAAAACCTAGTCCTGTTTCTTCCAACTTTAACCTTGTTTATCAGAAATTTGAGTTTTAAAATGTTGTGGGGGGAATCAAATTAGGACTTTTAATTTTTTGCCAAGGGATTTGAGGGTTTGAATGAGTCCTGCTGTTGGTTGGTAGTATTCAGTAGCTGTGGAAGCCCAGTGTCTTTATGATTATCTTAGATGATGAGTGTACAGAATCCAGGATATAGAATTGGAGGCATTGACATAGTTTTAACATACAGCAGAACACAAAGTTGTACCATTAAAAAGTCAGATAAGAAGTGATATTTTTTCCAGCATCTAAATATAGAGGATAGTCATGTGATGCAAATTAGAGTTTCATTTCAATGCTCAAGTGGTCTTGTAATGTGGTCACTGGCGTTTGGTTTGTGGGTTTTGTTTGCTTTGTTATTGTCCCACCTACCCCTAGAACTCTTTGGGTTCATTTCACCCATGTAAGAAATTGGTATAAGCAAAATGCAGTCAATGCCATTAATGGCAGCATTCATATTCGTACATATATATTATATAGCTTGCTGTTGAACAAACCACACAGCTGCATTAAAAGGTCACTTTTTGCTTAACAGAACTTAGGGGAACTGATAAAGGCTTCTTTTTGCCCATCCCTGATTGCTGTCCACATTTATTTTTATTAATATCAAAGTACTGTAAGCTTCAGTGCCAATTGGGCTGAAGATTTCTTTTCACAGAGGATTTGCTTCCTTTCCCTCTATGGGAAAGTTCTGTATCTTTTAAATCATTTTAAGCTGCTTCATTTGAAAAATAATTCTTCGTAGTGTGTTCATGGAGTGGATTGATTGTGGCTACTGCGGAAATTCTCTCATGGCTTAAGTATTGCTTTTCAAGCCTGCAAAGTGGGTGAATGAAGGGAGTCCACTCCTGGTGTGTGGGGTTTGTAGTATGCGCAGGATGACGACTGACTTCCAAAAACCTCAGTGCAGCAAGACTAAAGGCATCAGGAGACCAGAAGCCACTTAATAAGAGATCAAAGAGGCTGTGTGTATATCAGCTTGAAATCCAGATAGTACAGATCAAAAGCTTGCCTTAGTGAGGCAGCTGCAGGGGGATGAAGTTAGCAGGAGGCCTCAAAGATCTTAAGTCAGGCCTGATGTTGAACTTTGCGGGAATTTCATGGCTCTGGAATACAAATTTGGCAAAAAGTCCCATTGTGCCTAAAGGGGGCAAAGCAGCAAATGCCTGTCAGCTGGACGGTGCACGCTTATATGGTAGCTTTCCGTTTAACAAATGTGTCTCCATGATTGTTTCTACTTCACCCTAGAAGGCACTGCTGAGGAGAGAAGCCTGAACATGATGTATTGGCTGTATTACCTTTAGTGAGTATTTCAGAAATGGACAACTATAAATATTAGTGTTGATGAAATGACCATGGAGAGCCCAAATACAGGCATAAAGATGTTCAGATTTATTGTAATACCTGGTAATCACGACTCTCCTGTGAATTGCTCAAGATATTCCAGGAAGTTCGTGGATGTCTTGCAATGCATCTGTGTCTCCCATGTAATAAAAAACAAAACAACTATTAAAGAAAAAAAAAAAAAAGAGTAGAGCTAAAAGAGAAATTTGGTCTCCAGAGGTGTCTCATTGCCAGTCTTCTCCTGCCTCCAGTCATGTCCATATTTTGGAAGTTCTCTCTTGATTCTGATGTCAGTGTTGAGGCCCACAGACTGTGGCAGAATGATTGAGGCAAATCAATAAGCAGTTACTGGGAATCTCTTTTTCTGAGGCAGGATAGTCAGTCCTGCTCTTTCTGCTTGTGGATGTCACTTGGAGCCAGGTGGTGATCCAGGAAGGCTAAGCTTTCCCAGTGAGGTCAGGAAGTGGTGCTGCCTGCTGGTACGAGGTTCACTCTGTTAATGATTCTTGAGAGGGGATTGGCTGCTTGATTTCTATAAGCCATTTCTAGGGTTCAAGTTCCCTTTTCAACCCTTCTGTCTCTATTTTATCCTAATCATCTCCTACACTCAGTACTATACCACAGTGAACATATAGTGTGTTAAGAGCTCTAACTTACCAGTCAGGAAGGACCCAAGGGCCCTGGTTTGCACTCTATTGCATACCTGGCTATAACATACTCCTAGGACTTTGTACAAGCTTGTTAGTCTTTTCTTATCTTCAGTGTACTAAAATAATAATGTCTAAAATAAAACAATTTATAAAGTTATAAGAACTAAATAAAGGAGATGCATATAGATACCCATATTTTCTCTGCACAAAATGATCAAGTATTACTGTTTACTAAAAAATAATGGTGATGATGGTGATTGTGATGAAGATTTTAAAATATAGACCCTGCATGGAACTGCATTGCCTGTCATTCATTCTTACCTTTCAAAGAAATTGTTGTTTTCATAATACAAGCTAGTATGAAGGATATGTAGATGGAAAAAGCATGCTCCCTTTAAATATCTTATGCATAAAATGTTTACTGAGCATCTTCCATGCATTGGGGAGCTAGCAGTGAACAAAACAAAGTCCTGTCTTCATGGAGTTGGAATTCAATTTGAAGAAGGCAGTAGACAAATAACCACATGTTGCACTATAATAAAGGAAACAGTCTTAGGTATTGTTCTGTATGTTACATTATGATTTTAGCAGTGATAGAAGTAAGATCTGAATCTGAGAATTATTAGGAGCCAGAGAAGCTTCACAAGCAATTGAGGCCAGCTGTGTAGACAAGTGGATAGTGGACATTCCAGGCACAGAGGATGACCTGGAATTGATAAGTTAGTCCTGATTTCGTCTTTGTTTTCTTTAGTATTCATGAAGTGCTTAACATTTTCTAAACTGTCAAATTTTATTCCTTTTAATGAAAAATCTTCTGAGAAACTTTATGTCCTAATTTTTAACTTGGAAAACATGACCATATGATAATAATGGCAATAATTCTGTACTGCTTGCTCTGTCTGGCGTTGTTTAAAGCACTTTATGTATATTAGCTAATTTAACCTTTTCTACAGCCCCAGCAGGTAGGCCTGTAATTATCCTTGTGTGATGGATGAGGAAACTGAGCTGAGAGATCAAGGAATTTGCTCAGGACCATCTGTAGGAAGTGGTGGAGCTGAGCTCCTGAGTGTGGTATAGAACCATGAAAATGTAGTCCTCAGGCCAGAAACCAGACTGATTCTTCGTAATTATGGCTTCGTAATTATGAAAGATGGTAGAGATTTCTAATTATTTTGTTTTTCTGGAGAGACATACTTATTACAGTTCTAAAAGCTTTGCTTCATATTATCCTTGAATCTTACGATACCTTTCTTTCCTTTACACTTCCCACCTAGGGCAAAGCTCTGCAGAGATGTGATGATTTTTTTCTGCCAAAGTGTAAGCTGTGTGTGCTTTACCTTGAGTTTCCCTGTAGGACTCCTTGGCCTTTTTCCTATATGGCTTCAAAGTTAGCCAAGTATTCTACGCATTGTGTGCTATATATCACAGGGTATTGGTTGACCTTTGAATGATGGAAAAAAAAAAAAAAAGGCACACTGTAGAATCTTTCTAAGAATGAAGGGCATCCTCTGTCCTTGATGTGGCAGCTCTGGTTGTCAGCCTCCTAGTCTCGAGATGCCTCTGCTAAAAGAGAATGAGGACTGAGGGTGCCTTGCGGTTGTGAGCCACCTTTTGAGTGTGTACTGGAGATTTAGAGGTCACGTATCTGGAGAATATAGGTTCAGCCCTGTGTTTTCATATATTAACATTTAAGTGTGACATCACAAATAGTACTGTTGGTCTCAGTCACGCATGCGCAGATGAATTTAGAATCCAGTAAATGAGTTGGAAACTGGTAACTTCTCAAACCTATATATCCTACTAACTTTTTTATTCCACCTCCCCAACCCCTGCATTCTGTTCTTCTGTCTCAGTCTCCTGAGTTAGGGTGCACCATCCTGCCTGACTTACTAGCTTCTTTTCTATCCTTTGCAGTATGGTAATAGCAGTGTTCATGAAGTGATTACTATGGACTTCCTAGGCATTTTACATGCTTTATCTAATTTAATACTTTTAACAACTCTGAAATCTATACTGTTATCATTTTCATTTACAGATGAGAAATTCAAGTCTCATATAGTCAGTAACTTGACCAATATCACTAAGCTAGTATTTGTTTAGGTGAAATTGAGAGTGATTTGTTTAGAAAATTAAATTCCAAAATTAATATTTGAAAATTTTTAAGTTTTACATGTGTATAATTTCCCTGCATCTTAATAACTTCCTTTTTTCCCCCTACATTTTATTGGTGCTTTATAGTTGTGAGGGGATTTCTTGTTACATATTTATACATGTACACAACATAGCAATATAATTTGGTCAGTATCACTCCCCAGCACTCTCCCCGTCCCTTGCATGATAATAACTTTAAGCTGATTTTTTTTTTCCTGGAATATGCTGGGCTATTTTTTTTATATATCAATTTATTTTCTACATTATAAAATGTTGTGGTTAAATGCATGTAACTTAAAACCTACAATTTTTACCACTTTTAAATACAAGCCCAGTAATGTTAAGTTTATTCACATTTCAATTGTTGATGTTGTTTTGATTATAATGCTGTGTAACTGCCTGGTGGGATCCGAGGCATTTCAGCCAGATGACAGGGTTTTCAAATGAAAGGCAGTTCTGTGATTTGTTTCATTTTGTTTTCCATACAACCAAGCAAAAGTCCTGGACCAGGAGGGAGTGATAAACACATAAACAATTACAGTATGCATAAAATTTTCAAGCGATGAAACACCCAAAGAACATATCTAATAACCAAGGAAAATATCTAATGGGAGTTTAGAAAGGGGATAAGAGAAAATAATCCCCTTTAAGAAGTGATTTCTTTGGGACATCTGCTGGAACAGTTTTAATTATTATAGTGTTGAAAACAGATTTTTACAGTCCTGAGTTATACAGAATAAAATGATGTACAAGCTTATGTGATTTTTATTTCCTTCTTAGGGTAGATTTTGATCTGCAAGTTTCCCTGCCTACTTGTCTTCCGTTGTACTTTTAATTGCCTTACATGCTGTGCTTACTGTGTTGCTCAGGGTCAGTTAGTTCTATGTATGATGCATGGAAAAAAATCTATTCTTAATGCCTAATAGTGTTTAGGAAGCAATATTACACAATAAACCAGAAACCATATCTGTTAATCTATCTTGAGTGGACCGAATGTATTTTGTGGGCACACACTTTGAACATGATGCTGTTGTGGTAATTGGTATAATTAGTTTAATACTTTGCTGTATTATAGAATAGTTAAGAATACAGTTGGAGTCTAGATTAAGACAGCTTGCCCTTTATTCAGTGCAATCATTTAGTTATTATATTACTTCACTATAAATACAGAAGAAACTTTTTGCACATCCCACTCTCTTAGACCAGAACTATTCTAGTAATTTTCAATTCAATTAATGGTCTCTGACATGTTTTTTGAAGCTATCTTAAAATAGCAAGCAGGGAAAAAGGCATTTTAAGTTTTTCTTATAGAAAAGGAGGGTTCATGTTGTTGTAGATATTTTGTCGTTTACTTGCTTTGTTTTATGGGCAATATTCAGGAAGTTATTCTTATAGTTGTGGTCTTTTTAGGAATTCCTAAAAGATGTTAGCTAAAATTATACCTTATTTGTTACCATAGTGTTAATGCATTGTCAATGTAGTGTTTTGAATTAACACCTTAACTACTTTCTTTCTTTTTTTTTTTTTTTTTTTCTTTGAGCCAGGGGCTTGGTATGTCGCTCAGGCTTGCTTTGAACTCCTGGACCCAAATGATCCCCCTGCTTCAGCCTCCTGAGTAGGTGGGAGTATGTGTATACAACACAGTGCCCAGCATCCCTAGTTTTGTTTGTTTTTTCCAGTAGTTTTGTGACTATTTGGTAGAAATTAAGGACAAAATTGACTCAAGATACACTGTCAAATTCAGTTATATGATCTTAGAGTTGGGAGAAGGATCATAGCTCATGTATCCAGCTTCCTCATTTTACACTTGGGGAAACTGACTTAGAAAAATGAAGACACTGTGTGAAACTATATACAGCCAGTTGGGGACAAAACTGCAGCTTAAAACTTGCCTTTTTTTTCTTTTTTCTTTTTCTTTTGCAGGGCAGGGAATCAAACCCAGAGCCTTGTACATGGTAGACAAATGCTCTTTCACTGAGCCACATTCCCCAGTCCTTAGAACTTGTTTCTTGAGTTTAGTCCACCTTCATCCTGCTACTAGTAGGTTGAATATCTATATTCTTTGTCTGTCTCTCTCTTTCTCTCTCTCTCTCTCTCTCTCTTTCTCCCTCCCTCTCTCCCCCTATTTTCCTTTTTAAAAATCTTTTAGTTCTATTTTCTGACGGACATTGCTCACAATGAAAATTTTAATTCATGTCAGCTGTGTACCAGAGCTTCTCCAGAAGACTGTTTTATTTCTTTTTTCTTTTTTGGTACTAGTGATGGAGTGGTCCAGGGGCACTGGACCACTGAACCACATCTCCAGCCGTATTTTGTATTTTATTTAGAGACAGGGTCTCACTGAGTTGCTTAGCACCTTGCTAAATTGCTAAGGCTGGTTTAGAACTCATGATCCTCCTGCCTCAGCCTCCCAAGCTGCTGGGATTATAGGTGTGTGCCACCGCACTTGGCAGACTGTTTTATTTCTTAAGCTGTATACATCTCTGTGAGTGTGAGTGTGTGTGTTTGTGTGTGTGTGTGTGTGTGTGTGTGTGAAGTAACCTTACCTTTGCTGCTGCTCTTACTCCATTCCTCTTCTTGCCTACCTCCAGCATGAGAGTTAGCTCTTTTTTAAACTTAGTGGTTTCTTCCTATGATCTCCATTTTAGCAACTTCCATGGGATATTATTTTGAAAACGTATTTAGCTATGAATTGTTTTATGTTGTGACTTAATACTCTTTAGCTTAGGTAATCACGGCCACACTGGACTCCTCGAGAAACTCATACTTGGTTGCTGGCTGTTCCATAGCTTCTTCTCGATTGACTATGGCTTGTTTGGAATACTCTCTCAATCTAATATTACATAGCCAAATATTTATTGTCCAGAAACTATGTAGATCCTTTTTAATTATCTCTGAAATATAACTTCCTCACAGACACATACTTGTGGCATGAAGCTTGAAGCCCAGTTCTACGATAGTGTGTGCCCAACCTGACTTCCTTGGTTGGGAGGTGGTTTCTTTTGTAGAGCAGTTTTGATTTCAGAGCTGGTTGGTATTTTTCTAGTCCTTCCCTTGAGTTGTTTCATTCTTAGTGAAGGATGCTGAAATACAGTTGCAGAGCAGGTGCTTGGTACAGGGAGCTGTTATATAACACAGCACAAAACTTTGATGACATACAAGTAAGTCCTTGGGAATGAACCGTATTACCTGTCAAGAGTTTATATTTTAAAACACTCAGTGGATATTGTCAAAATTATCAAAGGTAATCAAATTTGCTGCCAGATTTTTGTCCGAAATAACCTGGGGTCCATCTCTTGGCTATCCTGCTTGTGTGGTCTCTGAATCCCTGTCCTTCACTTAAGATCTTTACGTTTGGATGTTAGATGCAGAGTAGATTTAAATTAAAAACAACAACAACAAACGAAAAATTGTTCTTTATTTTGATTGTGGTTAAATCATTGTTACTCCTTGATTTTGTATTTTCCTCATTGGGGCAGTGCTACAAAGCATATAGATGTTAAACGTTGGAACAGGCCTCTGTGTGTGTCACTTTCCTCCTATTTAAGGAGGAAAATAGGCATGAAGCTTACTGATACATTTGCCAGTTTATTAAAAACTGAAAAAGGGTGACCACTTTTCTTGTTCGTTTCTCTGTGCCCTCTTTATGCAGTGTCCCCTGCTTTATGCATTTCCAGTGAGTTTGTCTGAGCCGCTTGCTTATATTTGTAGTTAGGTTGTAGAGAATTTCATGGCTGTAGCCCTCCACATCTTCCAGTCACTGTCTCTGACAGCCCACATTTCAGCAGAACCACTCCCCGCCCCAGGTGACGCCCCAGCACTCTGCTTTAGTTTATGTGAGATCTGGTCCCTTTGATCTTTGGGAATGTACACAAATATTCATATAATACATTTTATAGACACTTCAGAAACTTCGGCTCCCATCCGTTTGGGCGTAATGATTGTCACATGTTTGCCTTCACCCATGAAGAGGTGTTCTTATGTTCCCCAAATGAGTAGCTTCTCAAGAAAGTAAACAAATTAAACATAAGCGTGTGACTTACCTGTATGTGCAGGATGTTGTGCATTCTGTACTTTCTTCTGCTAGGAAGTGAAATATAAACCTCTAGTGGCCAATGTGATATTTCAAGGACTCAGTTTCACACACTTGGAAAAGATGATAAATGTTATCTCCTAACATGTTTGTCTTCTTTCCCTCTTGATTCATTTAGCAAAAACTAACTTGTGGGTAGAGAAGCAGCATTGCTTAGTGGCTAACAGCCTGAAGACTGGTTTAATCAGCTGGCTTGAATTCTGGATCTGCCATTTACCTACCATGAGCTTTGGTTAAGTCATTTAACTTTTCTCTTTCTTTGTTTCCTCGAGTGTCAGTGGTTCAGGGAGAGCATTCCTAGCAGAAGTGATGGCTTGCACTGTGTCACAGAGGAAGCCAAAGCATGTCACAGTCCCCAAGTTTCAGTAGGACTGTGTTGTTGGGACAAGGTGTGGGTGCAGGGAGCAGGCAATGGTACATGAGGGGTGGGTGAGCAGAGATGGGACGGGACTGCAGACCTGAAGGGATTTCTCTCCATAAAGGATGAAGAAGTGAGGCCATAGTGGGTGTCACTAAAGTATTTTAAGTATTTTAATTCCTCCCTTAAGGAGAAATTCTGCTCACATTAAAAAAAAAAAAAAAAAATTCATTATCTGTGGAAAGTAGACCGATGGGGCCAGATTAGAGATGGTAGACTGATCAGCAAACCGTAGCAGTTGCCCAGGCAAGGAATAACGAGACGCTGAACCAAAGTAGTGGTGGTGGAAATGGAGAGTAAAGATCAGAAAGAAAAGGCAGAAGATCCAATGGATCTGGCTCCACAAGCATCTCGGTGGAAGAGGAGGGAAAGTGCTCGGTTGTGCTGATGCTACTTGGGGTTTACAGGAATGAGGAGTCTGTCAACTTGGATTTCCCTGAACATTGAAGCACCCTATGTTTATAATAAATATCAAACATTAGCATCACTTTGAGACACAAGAAAAAGCCCTGTTTGCAGCTTTGTTTAGGCAGGTGTGGTAGTTTCATTCACACGGGAGACAAAGCAGGAAGATGGTCCTCAGGATTTCTTCGTGGAGTGGAGAGGTGTGAAATTCAGGTCTGTTCTCTTCTGCAGTCCTCTGGTGCTATATTCTAAGGAAACTTTGCTATTCTTAATTGGTTATAGGAGTTCGGTAACATTTTTAAGAGCTTTCAGGAGCAACTTTCATAAATGGTTAAGTTGAAGCAAACATACAGCACACTGTTAAGAGCATATGTAATAATATAAAGCTTTTGAATAAAGAGAAAAAATTCCTCTGGAAGAGAATGGCTTGCATGGATGTTCCTTAGGTTCTATGATTGGTCTTTAGTGCCCTCTATTGGCTATTTAGTCCAAAGCAACATCTTGATTATTGAGCTCAAGTGTTTCTTGCCAAAAGGAGAAAAACCAGAGATTTAAAAATTATGACCAAAGATGATGAAATCTGATGATGGCTTTAAAAGATGCTTGAGGGGCCTTGGGATTGGGTAGGGGTCTTGAGAAATGTCTTTATGACACTTTCTTTGTTATAGCACGCCTGTGACAGTGTGGACTGTATTTTCAGGAAACGGACGTTTCTGATGAGCAGCAGCCTGAGTCAGGCTGGTGTTGGAGCACTTTTCACGCAGCAAAGCCTCAGGAATAGCATCCGCCCCAGCAGGCAGTAACAGCTGCTGTTTTTCCAGAGGGTGGCTGCTACATGTGATGGCCATGAAAGGAGATGACTGTTCCTCACTAAAGGACTCCATTCAGCTCTGTGGTTACATGGTCAGAAAAGTCATCCCAGAAAATGCAGCCGTGATTGCACAAAGTGGGGCATCTTCAGAGGTGATGGCTCCTCTTTTTTTGTGTTTTACTCCCTTCCCTCCCAGGGACAAAGAAGCTGCCTTTGGGTTCTGTCTTCCAGGAAAGAGGGCATGGTAGATTAGATTCAGTGTTTAGACTGACTCATGTTCTAACCTGAATAAACTTTAGTAAGCAAGCTCACCTGGCTCTGGTTTGAGGTCTGAAGACTTGTGTGTAAATGAGTGATAGCCTGCCATTTCTACAATAAATGAAGTCTATTACTCTTTCTAGAGTAGACTCTTTGCATTATTTCCTGCCGAATCTTCCTAATTATACAGTTACAATCTTTCTAGTTATTTCAGCCTATCGCATTTTGAAAACATGTTCACTTACCTATTCAGGTTAAAAAGAGTCCTTTTTGATTCAGTGTTACTTGTAACTATAGAGGTTGCTTGCAGCCAACTTAGGGTAATCATTTATTTGCTTTTGGTCTATTTTACTGTTGCAATTTTCTCTAAGAAAGTTTAGTCATTATATGAAGTATCGCTTGCTGCTTTCTGTGTTTCATGGGAGGAATAAGCTATTATGTAGTTTCCCTTCCCCCTCAATAAAAAAGCCTTTCATCAAAAACTGACATCCTAAATGAAGGACATAATTGTACAGCTTATTTATTAGTGTGTCAAACTTAAAATGTAATGGTTTCATATTTCAGAATGAAAAGTGTGTTGTGATTCATGGTTGCTGGTGACAAAATAGACAGCTCTTTTTATATTACCACACTGATTGCTTGCTGATATGCCACTGTGCTCTTTTTCCTTCTGTTCTCTTCCTGTGCAATAGCTCCCTCTGCTTGAAAATATTGGTGTAATTATAGTTTAACACTGTGTGCTTTATTAGTGCATTCCCTTGACTATTTTTTACTTTTAATTCTGTTCATAAATTGTGGCACTAAATATTACAGCATGTAGAAAATTACCAAGGGTCTCTTGGCTTGAGGGTGGAAAGGCAAGGTTAGTTGAAGAAAGCAAAATAAACTGAAGGCATTTTTTTTTTTTTCCCCAAGAAGTTAGCTCTGTAGTCTTTGTTGATTTAAATATAGTAGATTTGTTTAAAATTCAGTGCAGTACATTGGAAATGAACCTTGATGGCTGGAATACAGAGATATAGAAAACTAGATCAGTAGAATTCAAAAAGCCACCAACCCCTTCAAACAGAGCCTGGAATGTGGCAGATCTTCACTTTAATTCCAAAGTCTTATAATTCTAACATAAAACCTGGCAGTTTTTTTCTGATCACTCAGGGAGAATTTAACAGAAGCCGGCAGAAGTATAGACTCTTCCCTATGGGACAATATGTGCATGAAGAGACAATAGAGACAAACCAAAGCAAACCAGAGCAAATGCTGCCGTGAACTGGGGTGGAATTATTTTTTCTATACCTTGCTAGGTGTGAGGTTTAGTCACAGTGCCCATAACTCTACCATTGAGGCAAATTGAGACTTGACTCAGCTATAAGATCTCCATGTGAGTGTTTCTGCCTTTTCCATGCCCAGCTCTTTGTTTCCAGTTTCTTTTGGCCGTGGTATCATGCAGAGCAACCAGCAGAGCTTGGTGGTCAAGAGTATTCACTGACTGAAGGATCTGACTCCCTGGTCGAATTGTGGCTCTGCCATTTTTCAGCTGCGTGTGATGTTGGCTAGTTTCCTTAATTTCCTGAGCCTCAGTTTCCTTATCTGTAAAGTTCAGACAGTAAATCTACCTGAATTGTTGTAAGGATTAAATCATTAATAATCATCAAGCCTGACACATTTTAAATGTTTTGTATCTGTTTTTTGGATAAAGTAAAAATAATGGAGTTGTGAGTTGTTTTTTAATTAACCAAATGTATTGATACATCCATGTTTTCTTCAGTGCTTAATGAAAAGAAATATGGGATTCTCCCACTGGTTGAGAGAGAGCCATACATTGGTTGTGTCCATAAGTTCATGAGTTCATTTTCTGTGTATTAAAATAGTTCTGATGTAGGGCCACCTAACCATGTCATAACTTTGCATATGTTATTTTTCAGTATACTTTGTGTTTGTGTTTTGCTGGGGATTGATTGCAGGGCTTTGCTCATACTAGGCAAGTACCTACAATTAACCTACATCCCTAAACCTAAATCTATATTTTTAAAATACAGTGGAATATTCTGTTTGTTCCATGTCTTTTCTGCACTTAAGTGGTTTCATGAAAGGATTCCGTACTGGTACATGAGTAAGAATGGAGTGCCATTTCCCATGATGCTTCTCTTAGAGCTTCCTTATGGCCCAAGTGGGGTCATAGATGGGTTTGTCTTTGATCCACAGCATGACAGTGCTTGAGAATATCAGAGAATCTTGCCCAACTCTTTTCTGACCTCTTGTGGTCCAACAAAATGTCAGTCACCAAAAGTTTAAAAAAGACTTTGATATGTGACTGAGCATTCAGAATGCAACTGAAATTGTTAAGATATATCTTTACTTTGATACAACCTAATATTTGTGTTCATGTGTAGAGAGATATTTTGACCTCTTTAGAAGAATGTCACCAGAGTGCTCGACATATGGAATAAGTAGTTACAGCAGATTCATTAAATATAAACTGTCTTAAGTCTTGTTTTAGTCAGCTCTTTCACTGTTGTGACCAAAAGACTTGACAAGAACAATTTTAGAGGAGGAAAAGTTTATTTTGAGGCTCACGTTTTTTGAGGTCTCAGTCCAAAGACAGGCAGCTCCATTCCTCAGGGACTGAGATGAGGCAGAACATCATGGCGGAAGGGTATGGTGGAGGAAAGCAGTTGGAAACATGGCACTAGGAAGCAGAAAGACTCCACTCAGCACATAAAAAGGCATGTCCCCAGTGACCCACCTCCTCCAGCCATATCCCACCTGCCTACAGTTACCATTCAGTTAATCCTGTCAGGGGATTATTAATTCACTAATTGGGTCAAGGCTGTCATAACCCAGTCATTTCACCTCTAAGCTTTCTTGCATTGTCTCACACATGAACGTTTGGGGAACATCTTACATCTAAACCATAACAAGCCTGCATATTTGTTTACAGGGAATCAGCTCATTGTTCTTTGCTTGATTCACAGGACCCTTTAGATCCCACAAGATCAGTGATTGTGATCCGCTCCCTGGTAGCAGATGGTGTAGCAGAAAGAAGTGGAGAACTTTTACCTGGAGACCGTCTGGTTTCAGTCAATGAATACTGTTTGGACAATACCACACTTGCTGAAGCCGTGGAGGTACTGAAGGCTGTACCTCCAGGCACTGTACACCTTGGCATCTGTAAGCCTTTGGTGGTAAGTGTTGAATTTTGTTAGTATGAGAAGTAATAATCAATTGTTAAGAAGATGGATTTTGGAGACAAATAAATCTGGCCTCTAAGTGTTGAATTTTGTTAACATAGGAAATAATAGTATTATAACAGTGAAGATTATGTATTTTGGGGGCAAATATACCTGACCCGGAATCCCTGTTCACTGCTCAATATGTCTTTGATATATAGTCAAGTTTCTTAATGTCCTTGATTTAAAGCATCAGAAAAAAATGTCTACCTCATAGGGTTTGAGGGATTAAAGATTATATTCAATAGGTGCTTAGCATGTTATTATATAACTGCTAACTGTTAGCATTACTAATCTTACTACTACCTCTTTTACTATTTTCATCTTCATATTTTGCACACAGACATCTAAGTTTCCATCATATTCCTTAATGAAAATTAAAATAAGTATGTTTACATGTTAACTTTCATTTGAGAATGATGTTAAGATGGTACAGTAAACTAAAGACCATTCAACCGAATCATTTTAACCACATGACAATGAGACTTCAATGCCTTTCTAGCCATCATCAGAGTGCCTGATGATTCCTAGCACTCAGAACCTCTATATGGTCAAGACTTTTTTATTTATTTTTTTTGTGGTGCCAGGAAATGAACCCAGAGCCTTGTGCATGCTGTATCCCCAGCCCCTGGTCAAGCCTTCTTACTGCTTAATGTACTCTATCAGGTCAGTCTTCTTGACAGAAGGGTACCTTAGTTGTGGTGCTGTTGAGGTCTTACATACGAAAACATACTTGATGATAATTTCAGTCAATGTTAAAATATGAAAGAGTGCTTAATAATAACAATATTTTAAGCCCACTACATGCAGCTGCATGTAGCAGCAGTTGAAGCAACTTTAATAGGTTATCCTTTTGTACTTGTATTACAAATGAGTCAGTGGAGGCAGAGAGTTGAGTAGCTGATCCAAGATCATACGCTAGTAAGGGGCGGAGTTGGAATATGAACTCAGCTGGGTTGCTTTAAACCCTGGGTTCTTGGCTACAGGAACATGTGCTGCTATGTGATTGCATTGTTCCTTGTTTAGTTTATATGTAGCATGTCTGAAACAGCTTGGTTGTGATAGATTGTTGGACTGAATTTTAGGAAACCTGAACTTTGTTTCTAGCTTTGCTCAGAGTTATAATGCCCAGAGGGTTTCAAACCTAAAGATATGTGATTTTACATAAAATTACCTGGGAGATCGTTAAAATGCAGTTTTCTGGGTCCTGCCATCAGGTATTCTGATTGGGAAATTCTGATGTACTATTCACAAATCTCCCTCTTCAATGGGTCACCGATATAACCCAAGGCAGAATTTTTTGTTTTGAGAACTTTGTGCTAGTAATTTGATCAATAGGTTTACTACTTTTCTTCCATGAACCTATTTTTTTCATTTCTGAGAAGAATGAACATGACTAGAGAACTTTAAAGTCTTTCTGAACTCTGAAATTCTTTTATCTATGAAATATCAATATACTCCCTGAATAACGTACTATAAGTACCCCACTAGCTAGATAGATATTTATATTCATATATAGATAAAGGTTGATGTATTAAACCTATTCTTGCACTGGTAAATATCAGTGTGGCCTTCATGTATTGCTTTTTAAAATTTATGGTGCTGAGGATTGAAGCCAGGGCCTCACTCATGCTAAGTACGTGTTCTACCACTGAGCTGCTCCCTTAGCCCCAGCATGTTTTTTTTTTTTTTTAATGTATTACACATAAAAATGTCTGTATATTACACTTATCAGACACTTTAAATGTTTCAAAATATAATCTAACACATAGCTAAATCAGGTTCTTTTTGTGTATTTGGTGTTATCCTAACCCACAGGTAGTCTTGGTTTGCTTTTTGGTAAATTAAGGGAAAACCAAGAATATTTTCATGGACCCTCATCTCCTTGGTATTTTAGGTAGTAGCAGGTGCTTTGTCTAGATTTCCCTGATGATTATTTGCTAGAATTTTGTCACCACATGGGAAAATTCCACGATAGTTTGTCCTATAGAACTTAAGACACTTTAAATGTTTCAAAATATAATCTAACACATAGCTAAATCAGGTTCTTTTTGTGATTTTGGTGTTATCCTAACCCACAGGTAGTCTTGGTTTGCTTTTTGGTAAATTAAGGAAAGGAAAACCAAGAATATTTTCATGGACCCTCATCTCCTTGGTATTTTAGGTAGTAGCAGGTGCTTTGTCTAGATTTCCCTGATGATTATTTGCTAGAATTTTGTCACCACATGGGAAAATTCCACGATAGTTTGTCCTATAGAACTTAAGCAGCACAGCCTTTAACCCTAAGCAGTTGTAGGAATTCGGAAGCAGTGTCAATAATGGGACTTAGTACCAAAAGGGTGTGGACTTCTGGGTGATTTCTGGCAGTCAGAGCTGCAGAAACCTCAGACTGCAGGGCTTTGCTCTAAGAGTGTTTTGGAACATAATAATTGTGGAGTGGAACTTTGCCCAGGACTCCCTTAGTGAGCCCAAGGCTGCCAGCAGACTTAGGAGTGGGAGGCCAGTAAAGGGATTGAGAGAAAGGTCAATTTCAAGGCTTTTTTCTTTTTAAACCATTAATTCCTTCTTTAGCATCTGGGTTCTTTTAGCAAAACTACTCATGAGCTGTAGATAGTGATTCAAGAAACCAGGCGTGGCTTTCCTCTGAGATTTCTGTCTCTATCCCTTTCTTATGGTACAATGGTGGCTGCATAGCTAATGTTTACTGAGCATTTACTCAATCCATAGAAGAAGTGGGGATAGAGAATGTGAATAAGATCCTAAGTCAGGTTGAGGTCAAGAGAATATGAATATATAGCAGTTAGGAGAACAAAATTATTTTTACGAAGATATATAATATGTAATACTTATACCTGTACAGTTTCAGTTACATTTTCATCCTAACCACAAATGTTATTTGTCATCTCTTTTCTGCCAACTTACCTCAAATATACCAGATTAAAAAAAATGAATAAACTGACTTTTAAAATTGCATGGTTCTTTCAATTAAGAGGACAGAACTGGCAGTGGAAATCCTGAGCTAGACAGCTGCGGGCTTTCCTCTGTTCTCTGTGGTTTGCAAGGCCCTGTGTCCTCAGGCTAGTCATTTAGCCTCACAAGCACCCACTTGCTCATCTATAAGTTGGAAACTGTGTGGTGACTGGGAGCACAGGCTCATTGACAAGACAGTTAGCTGGAGTTCACATTCTGAATATGTAACTGACCGGCTGTGGGATGTGGGGCAAATGGCTGTGCCCCGCTTCTTCACATCAATAAAATAGTTACTAAGAGTTCCCACTTCTTAGAGTATTAACACATTAATTGGTGTGTTAAGTATGTTTAAAGTACTTAAATGTATGCCTCGTGAATAGCTACATAGCTATGTATATCAGGTCCACTCCTGACAAAGTAATTTTTCTTTAGGAATACTTAAAGTTTGAGAAGCCCTAACCTAAATATGTCTTTCTTTTAATTATGAAAGTAAGTTTGTTTTAATAAAACAATTTGCATAAATTTTGTTATGTACCTGCACAAGATGAGAATTAATCTGAAGAGAGTTTGAAGCTAAACTCATAAAAGTGGTTTATATTTACAGGAAGACGAGAAAGAAGAAAGTTATGTTTTACATTCAAACGGTAATGAAGACAAGAGTGAGCTTTCAGGAACGATTCTTGATATGAACTCATCTTTAATACTTGAAGCACCCAAGGTATTTAGTAAATTTATTTCCCATTCGAATGATTTGCTGTGAGCTAAGGTTTCCCTAAAGAAGACAGAGCTTGTTCCACTCCCTTGGCAAAGTAGATACAAATTAAAGAATTCCCCTTCAGTTTTTACTATTATTTTTATTTTTTAATTTTTTTTAAACTTAAAAAATTAACATTATTACTTGTACATATATTTCCACAC
Organism: Sciurus carolinensis; assembly: GCF_902686445.1. Classification (NCBI taxonomy): domain Eukaryota; kingdom Metazoa; phylum Chordata; class Mammalia; order Rodentia; family Sciuridae; genus Sciurus; species Sciurus carolinensis. The sequence continues at coordinate 159,285,806 of NC_062213.1, read as the reverse complement.
ATGCATAGTGTGTGCTCTGATCAAATCCAGTCTCCCCGCTCTCCCTAACCTGCACCCTTCCTACTGGCTAGTACTCACTACTCTGCCTTCAGGTTGACTTTCGTTTAGTCTCCACCTGTGAGAGAAAACACATGGTACTTGTCTTCCTGTAGACACAGTCTTTCCATCATAGAGCCGTGGGGAGTAGATCATAATGTTGAAAATAGACATGTATTTTAAATGCTGTAGAAAATGGAACTATACAAAAAAAAATTCATTTTGAATACTTTCTTAAAAAGAGTTATTTAGTCAAACCCCACTTTATGCTATAATTGTAGAAAGTGTATTTTGGAAGTTTTCTTTTTTCTTTTTAAAATAAATTTGTGCTTTTATTCTTTGCAATTAAAGTAAGGTTTTGTGTTGCTTGATAACTAATGTCTGGTGACATTCTTGGCAACTATTTTGGCAATGTCTCACACTGATGGATGTTCCTGTAATGTTCATTACATTTTTAAAAAGCATGGACCTTTTTGGTTAAAATTTCCTATCTGTGTGATATGTTCAAATACATCCTCTAATTACAACTTATTTTTTCAAATAACCAGGCTGAATTATTTGATATTAAATTTATATTAATTTAAAAGCTTTACCACAAAGATGTTTAGCTGCGAGAAGAAAGCAATACGGAAGAGTAGAATTATCTCAGGCGTTTATACCTGGTAATTCTTAATGGATAGGGATTATCACTGACGTCTTAGAAGAATTGGATCTCATTGTGTCCAGTGCTGAGAAGTTCCCCAGGGTTAAGTCAGGAACTCTGCAAATCCGTATATTCATTAGGCATTAGCCAGAAACTCAATAAATTTCTGCACATGTACAACTATTTAGTTTCAGTGGTATGTACTGGCTTCTAATTAGTGAAATTATGAGTTAATTGAAAAGTATACTGAATTCATTCCTTCTTATCATGCATTTTCAGCACAGATGAAAAATAAATGATACAAATGACTCATACTTGAAAGTAGTGGAGACGTACTGCCCATATCTTTAGTTTATCATGTTTTTTTGCACATTTGAATAGCTGTGATTTCTTTTCGGTTATTTGAGCTTGATAATCCTGATCTTTTTAGTCTTTGCTTTCTTAAGTATTAGTATGAGTAAAATTTGTATTTATATGCTACTTTTTATATTGGGTGCATGGGTTAAATATTTAGTGTGGCAGTTTGACAAAGTTCCCATTTCCAATAGAGAATTTTCAGGTGGTTAATGTATAATGAACCTTTTAGAGTAGTCATTCACCTTGCCAAGGGCAGATTTCTACCTCTTATTTTAAATGTTTGTGCCTTTCTGGGTTGGGATTGTTTGGAAGTGAGCTTCTGTTTCTTCTTTGTGATGGAGAAATATAGCTCCTGATCATGTCCACCATGTAGTGCTCTATGAGCTGGTACATTGCAGCTGTGGCAGCATTTTCGTGTTCCAGCTCTAAGACAGGTGCAGTTTAACATTTTTTGCAACTTTTACTTACAGGGATTTAGAGATGAACCCTATTTTAAAGAAGAACTTGTGGATGAGCCATTTCTAGATTTGGGAAAGTCTTTCCAGTCTCAACAAAAAGAAATAGACAACAGCCAGGAAGCCTGGGAAATGCACGAATTCCTGACTCCTCAATTGCAGGAAGTGGGCGAAGAAAGAGAAATGCTTGTTGATGAAGAATATGAGCTATATCAAGAGCACTTGCAGTCTATGGAGTTATATACCTCTTCCAATATTCAAGAGGCCTCTCCTGTGCCCTCCAGGCAGGAACTCCATTTTGGTACACAGTGGTTACATGATAGCCACTCAGGTGGAGAATCACCCGAGGCTGGGAATGCAGGACCTGTGATGAACATGTACTCTCAGGGGACACCGCAGTACAGCTACAGCCCTGACCACACGGTGAGACATTGTGACTCTGCTCCACATCCTCTCCTCTGCTCCTCTGCCTGTCCCTAACTCGTGTAGCTGTTAAAAAACAAAACGAAACTTGAGCAGGTCTTCTAATGATGGATGATTGCTCTAAGATGTACCACAGTATGTGTGGCCATGAGTATAAACTCATCTCTTGGGAATCCGCCAGCTGCACTTGGATTGGTGTCGCAGTGGGTTTCTTTCTGCTTTGCTTTTTTAGTGGTGGTGTTCTCTTGGTTTTCCGTTTCGAGGAAGAATTCTTTTAATATTTTTGATTTTCTTTTAAATTCCCATTAGGGGAAAAGGTGGCTGTGTATTTCTCACATGGTGTATTTGTCAGGGAATATCAAGGCAAAATTAATGGAAAATACATTGTTACTTGACCATCCAGAGTCCTTTGTGTTCTGTGTGATACAAAAGCAGTGTACACTAGAAAATCATTTCTGCATTTGAGATAACCTGTCACAACCTGTCAGGAAAGTGTTATATTTTAATAGGTTTGCCCTTGCTATTAAATCACCAATGAACTTTGTTTTTCATAAAATTATACTTAACTAGTCACAAGTTCAAATCATTCACTGGGGACATTTATCAATGTTTTATTTTTGTTTATTTCCTGTCCTGAATTAATTTTTAGGAAAACAAAAAGTTACTGTATAATGATATTTTTAGAAAAGTAGCTTAGCAGTATGCTTAGATGCAGTAGGCTGCTCCCCTTGCAGAGGCTGGCGTCTTTCCCAGGATGATCTGCAGACAGGCCTTCTTTCCTCTCCACAGGACCAATGGAGGTGCCTTCTTCCCCTGCTGCCCTCCTTTTCCCTCCTGCTCATCTTTTGGGTCCCTCTTCTGGGCAAGATGCTGTGCTGGCTGCATTTATGGGACTCTAGAGGTTTCCTTCTGATACGAGGGCTCTGGGCAGTCTACAGGGAAGAGGTGTTTTTGTAATTTGTGTTGGTCCTGAAGAGGGAAGAGGTGATGCTCAGTTGTCCAGTGTGTACCATTGACCCTGTCGCCTTCTGTCTTTGTCAGCCCCTCTTACATCCTAAGTGCTCAACCCCAGACAGATGATTCAGTTACGTATGCAGGTCAGAATTAGAGATCACTGAATATTCATAAATACCTACTTGTTATGTCTCTTTTTTCCTCTATAAAAGAAAAATTTCTTATCATTTAAATAAAAGACAACTTGAAATGGTGGTGCTTTTAATATATAAACTTTTAAGGCTACAGATAAAATAGTCATAATATTTACTTTATAAGTTTAGTTAAACATTTGTATTTTAAAATGTTAATTTTTTCTTATTCTCACATTTAATATTCAAATTCTTTCAACACATATTTAATGTCAGTATCTACATTCACTACAATCACTTTTTGATCATTTAACACAATTTTCCAAATACATTATCTTCATTTCTTTCTAGGTTGACATACAGCAGTTTTTTTATTTTTTATTTTGTGGTGCTGGGGATTGAACCCAGGGCCTTGTGCATGCAAGGCAAACACTCTGCCAACTGTGCTATATCCCAAACCCTGAGATACAAGCAATTTTTGAATCCATATTGTTATCAAAATTTTATCCTTATCTCAAATACTCATTTGCATAACATTAGTGTTAAAAAAATGCTTATCAGGTTATATTGATGCTTTTCCCAATGTAACCACTTACTGCATTGTTTGGTAAAGTTTTCTTTAAAAGTCTTATTTAAAACAACATTTAACACTTGCAATTTGAAGGACTTGCATCCTAATTACCAAATCTGTGTTAAACTTCCTTTCTCCCCTTTATGTGCCTTCACTAATTCAACCATATTTGCTTGTTACAGCCATTTCTTCTATAAAAAGGAAATTTTCTATTTCTCTGAATAAAATTGCAATCTGAAATATCAGTCCCATTTATTTTTTAAATTTTTAAAAATTTATTATTTAAAAAATTTTTTTTTCATACATGTATATAGGGTAATAATGTCTGTCTCATTCTACTGTCCTTCCCATGCACCACATATCAGTCCCATGTAATAAACTTTTAGAGATAGTCAATGTATAGTTATAATATTTATATGTTTAAACTTTCATATTTTAAAATCTGTAAAATGTTAATTTTTTGGCCTATTCTTAATTTAATAGTATTATTGTTGTTATTTTTAATATTTTTTTAGTTGTCAATGCCTTTTTTATTTATATGTGGTGCTGAGTATCAAACCAGGGACCTCACACATGCCAGGCAAGTGCTCTACCACTGAGCCACAACTCCAGCTCCAATTTAATAGTATTATTTAAGGTTATAGAACATTAATTATTTCAGCCCTAAGGTGTCCTGAGCAGTGTTTTATTTTCTTTAAATAATTATGGATTCTTGCCTCAGGTTCTGATTTTCCTCCCTTCCACAGTGATAACAGTTTAGACCCACATTATCAGGGTGGGCTGGGGTTTTCATTTGTCCACCTTTCATCTTTGATGGACCCTGTGATGATAATTTATTATCAAATTTATCATCTGGTATAGGTTGAGTATCCAAAATGCTTGATACTAGAAATGTTTCGAATTTCAGTATATTTGGATATTGCATAATGAGGTATGTTGGAGATAAAACTCAAGTCTAAACCAAATCAATTTGCATTTCATATATGCTTTATATACATTGCCTAAAGGGAATTTTTGGGGGGGCGGAGATACTGAGGATTGAACCTAGAAGCTCTTTACCACTGAGCTACATCCCCAGTTTTAATTTATTTTTAAAATTTTAGTACGGGGTCTTGCTAAAGTGCTGAGGACTGAAAGATAATTTTGCATACTATTTTTAGTGTGCCTGAATTTTGATTGAAACTGTCACATAAGGTCAGATGTGGGTCTTTCTACTTGTATCACATTCGTGCTCAAAAATTTTCAAATTTTGGAGCATTTCAAATTTCAGGTTCTCAGATTAGGGATGCACAATCTGTAATATTATGTAATATTGCAAACCATGAGAGGATTTTAAAAAATACATTCATATGTCTTATAAATATGTAATTATCAGTATCTACTTAGAGGGTGCCCTACCAAAGAACATATTATCATTTCTGTGTTGGTTGTAATGTCCATTTTGGGCCATAGATAGAGCAATATTTGTGGAGTGCATTACCTAACTGCTTTGGAGTTTATCTTTCTCTATCACCCTCATATTTCATTTTAGTTGAAGGGTAAACCATGAAGTTTATAGATCTGTTTTTTGTTTTTAATTGTTGGTAAAATAAATGGAACACAATTGAACATTTTAATCATTTTTAGGTATAGCATTCAGTGGCATTTAGTATACTTAGATTATTCTTAGCCTTCACTACCATCTGTCTCCAGAACTTTTTAATCTTTCCACACTGAAGCACTTTACCTGCTGAAAAATAACGGGTACCTATCCCCTCTCTCATCCCATGATGCCAACTACCATTGTGTTTTCCGTTTAAGAATTTGCTTCATAGAAGTGCAGTCCTATAATATTTATCATTAAGATTCTAACTTTTTCATTTAGCAGTGTCTTCAGGGTTCATCCGTGTTGTAGCATGTGTCAGAACTTCTTTCTTGGACCTGAATCATATTCCCTTTATGTTTGTCAGTAAGAAAAAAACTTTTCCTCTGTGCTGATTAAGACTTAAGAGCATTAACAAGAGAAAAAGAAAGGGATTCTATGGAAAGAACAAAGAGGTTTGTTTAGGAAGGGTCAGTGTGTTTTTAGAACAAAAAAGAGATAAGGAGTTTAGTGAGAATGTTGATTTCTGCGGGTGTGAGTCCTGGAGTAGGCCCAGCCCACGGAAATTGATGACAGCCTCCTATCCCAGAAGTTGCTGCTTTAAATCCTGTAAGGGAAGCTTTAAGAAGGTTTTTTTGGTTTTGTTTTTTTTTTTTTTCCTGCATCTGTCGCTTCACAAATGTCTTTAGCTTAAAATAATCTTCATACCAACTCTTGGGTTCCAAGAAGTTCCCCACGTATATACCACATTTTGTTCCTTCTTTGATCTGTTGATGGATGTTGGGTTGTTTTCAGCTTTGTTCCTTGTGAATAATGCCGCTGTGAACATTGGTGAATAAATATCTGTTCAAGTTCCTACTGTTGGTACTTTTGGTTGTCAAACTGAATAATCAGAGAGTACTTCTCCAAAGAACCATGTTATTTATTTGGGAATGACAGAGCATTGCAGTGAGAATATGTATGCCATAGTTGACTACTGGTGAGTGCAAGGAGTTTGAGGCAAGGGGAAGTTATTAAAAAGTGACATATGTACACGATCTACTTGAATACAAAGTGCACTGGTCTTGGAAACCCAAGGCAAGAGTTGGTGGAGGCAAATATTCTGTTAACAGCAGGCTATCTAAATTGTTGCAGTCTTAAAGAATGTTCAAGGTAAACTTGTAAATGAAATTTGTGTCTCCTTGTAAGTATGCAAAGCATGGGGTGCACTTAGAATGAAAAGAAATCTTATGTGGGTTTTTAGAAAGTCTTTGAAAAAGCCCTTATCTCAGACAGACATGCCAAAGCCCTCCTCTGCTCCACCTTGTCTGGTTTGACAAGAATGTTTTCATCTTGATGTTGTGGACTCTCTCAGGACGTACAGGAGAGGCGGAATTGCTCCATCATATGACGATCCCGTATTCCTTATGAAGAAACACAGTTGTCTTTCAGAGCAACTATTCCGTTCCCATTTCCACCAGCAAGGTAGTCTTCTAATTTCCCCACATCCTAGCCAACACTTGTCTGCTAGGGGTATGTGTGTGTGTGTGTATGTGTGAGTATGAGTATGAAGTGCCATCTCATTGTGATTGTGGTTTGTATTTCCTTATTAGTGACATTGAACATCTTTCCTGTATTTAGAGACCTTTTTTATATAATCTTTGGAAAAGTATCCATCATAATCCTTTGCCAATTTTAAAATATCTGGTTCTCATTTTGTTTGTATCTCCGTAATAAGACGTAATGCAATTTTCATCTAAAAAAATATATTTTTTGACTGAGGATTATTTACTTGAGAGAATAATTATGTTATTTTCTTCTCTTATTAGAAAAACAAAACAAAACAAAACTGAATTCATTTATCTAAAGATAGAGCCTCTCAAATCTACCATATTGAAACCTAGGTTTGGATATAAATCCCTTGTTTATCAGTTACAGTGCCATTAACTTTTTAATTAATTAATTTAGTATTAGGGATTGAACCCAGGGACACATACCCCTGAGCTACAACTCTAGTTCTTTTCATTTTTTATTTTGAGGCTGGCCTTGAACTTGTGATCCTCCTGCCTTGGCCTCCCAAGTTGCTGGGACTACAAGCTTGTGCCACTATGCCTGGCTTGCCATTAACTTTTTAAAAAATGTCTAAGTGATCCAAAACTGTAAAATTACTTGTTTTCTAAGTACTCAGTGCCTTCCATCTCCTCTTTGCTTCCTTTTCCAGGAATATAACAGGGGCATAGAGAAATCAGTTTTGATAAAAGCCCCGATTCTTTATTTAGACCTGAAGGTGCCCAGTAGGTAGCTGAAAGCAGGATGAAGCTTAGGATTTCTACCTTCATTTTGCATCTGTCTCCTTTACTTTAAAGTTTGGATCAGGTCCCTGTTCAGCTCTACACATGGGCTTGTTAATCATTTAATGGGTAGTCATCTAAGCAGCAGGCTACAGGATTTATTAGCTCTAACTCTGCCTAACTTATCATCTCATCCCCTTTCAAGACTGAGGCAGGATTTGCTGCATCCTGTTTCAGACCCTTGTAGTGGCACATGGAAGACTTCATTCCTTGTCCTACATCTTCCAGGAAATCACACCATCACCCCATGGTGATATGCCTCCCCCTCCATAGATCAACATCCCCAGCAACAACTGGAAGCATTCCCCTTAAGCCACAGAACTTATCTGGAGCCACCTTGCAGAACCAAAACTGAAATCACAGTCCACCAGACCAGTTTGACCAAGACTGCTTAATTATTCATAACCCTTGTCCCCTGCCCCAATTCTTCTTCTGTTTAAACCTGAAGTTCCTGTCAGTACCCCAAGACAAGATGGACATCCTGGCTCTCCCTTTGCGTTCCCAGTATGACCATGTTGACTGAAGTTCTTTTTCTGCTTCTCACCATTACCTTTTCTGTTTGTTTTTTTGGGCGAGTGACTGGGACTGCTTTATTGACTCTCCCAGAGTCAACCTCTGGCCTTAGATCTCTGCTAATAGCTTATTCTTATTTATTTTGTTTGAGACAACTAGGTAGTTAATCTCCTTTCTTACTCCTACATAATTGTTGGATGGAATTCTATGTTCTTTAGGCTCCTTTGAGTTTCTTAAATGATTGTCCTTATCTACATTCAAAATTTATTTGAAAAAAAGCCAGTAGTGTTTGGTTACACCATTTCACAAGAGAAACTTCTCTTGCTATTGAAGAGGAGGTTTAAAGAAGTCTGGTTATAATTTTACAAAAAAATTTTTTTTTTGTAAAGGACCATTGTAGAAGATGTAGTTCATATTTTTGTTTTGCATAAGCAAGATTTCTAACAATAAAGAAGTGTTACTTGGCCGGGTGTGGTGGCGCATGCCTATAATCCCAGTGGCTCAGGAGGCTGAGGCAGGAGGATGGTGAATCCAAAGTCAGCCTCAGAAACTTAGGTAGGCCTTAAACAACTTAGGGAGACTATGTCTCTAAAGATCTGAGAAAGGGCTGGGGATGTGGTTCAGCAGTTAAACATCCCTGGGTTCAATCCCTAGTATCAAAAAAAAAATGTTATTCACCTTAAGTGAATTAAGATATATCTCTATGGTGGCTATAGAATTTATGCTTACAAACTCTTTAAAAATACAATAAAATATGTACGAAAATTTTATGTTCTGTATCCTAGTCTGTGTGTGCAAAATACCATTAATTACCTGGGTAACTTATAACAAAAATTTATTTTTTCACACTTCTGGAGAAACTGTAAAGTCTAATATCAAGGTGCTGGAAGATTCTGTTTCTGGGAAGGGCCCAATTTCTGGTTCATAAATGGCATCTTCTAACTGCTTCCCTAACATGGTGGAGGGGGAGAGGGGCTTCCCTCTGAAGTTTTTTTTTTAATGAGGACACTGATCTTCATGAGGTTTCCACCTTGGTGACCTAGTCACCTCAACAAAGGCCTTGCCTAGTGACACCTTCACTTTGGGGCTACATGGGCAGAAAACCTCCATTACCATCCTGGCAGCGTCATAGAATTAAATCACATAGGCTAGGTTGATGGAAGGAATGCAAGCAAATTTATTTCACACATATCATGTGGCACAGGAGCCCTCATAAAGAAATGAAGACCCAAAGAAGCAGTTAGAATCTATTACTTGTGTCCTGGATTGGTAAAGAAGAATAAACTGTGAAAATGTGACCAAAATCATTGGGGGAGGCTTAAGAGATAAGTTATTCTAATGAGATCTGTAAGGGATTCTGTCTCAATTTCTCATCCTTGAAGATACAAATGTTGCCTTTCCTTCTAGGGTAGGGAGAATGGCATCTTTCACACCGAAATATCTGTTTTTGCCTTGTGCTGCTCTGAAACAGCATGAAGGTCAAAGTGATCTCCTGTGTCTCAAGTCCTTTTGATTTAAATATAGTCTATTTTAACCCTTTCCAAGTTAGCACTTCAGTGTATGAGTTTTAGGGGGATACAAACAGTTTAGCATTCTGGCAGATTGTAACTTTGGAGAACCACGAAGGAAGTATATAAAAGGAAAGTGCACTGACTTGTGAGATTTATGGACAGGTTTTTAGGTTTTTGTAACTAGATGTTCACCAGGCAGATAAGCATACTAGAGGAGGCAGAGCAAAGGATTCAAAATATGAAAATTTGCCTTGTCTTTTGGGAACAGCAATGAAGCTATTTAAGTTGTGGGCATCCGAGCAGCATGATCGGGGGATTGTGTGCTTTCTTAAAATCGACAGTGCTTCTAATGGTAAATGAATCTTCTATTTCTCCACCTTGGTATATGTTTACAAAACAGAATTTTTGTTAGAAATGTAGTGTTTGGAAAGAACAGGTTTTACTAACCTTACAGATACTAAGTTACTAGCATTTGTCCTTGCTCAGCACAGAATAAATTGTCCTATGAGCACACCTGTTTGTGGGGTCAGTTCTTCACTCTTATTATCTGGTTTGCATAGCATTATGATGGTCTAGATTTATTCATAAAATACTAATGCTTTTTTACTTTTCTTCCTCTCAAGATGAAAGAACATTTTGGCATGGATTCCCTCCCATCCATGCCCTCCACTGAAGGAAATGGTCAACATAGCAGATTTGATGACATGGAAAATCTTCATTCACTAGAAAAAAGCAGTTTGGATTTAGGTATGTGACTCTTGTTTCCTATAAACACAAATTACAGTATTCACAATCTTTGTTTTATTTTGTATACAATGAATTTCTTTGTCATACTTCAATTCATTATGATGTTTTAAATTTAAACCTGCTTATTAATCTGCTTCAGAATATGCAAAAGAATAACCAAGGGTCAGATTTCAACTTAGAATTTTCAGATTCAGTCTTCTGAGAGGGCTGCATTTTCTGAACCTCATTTTGCTTTTTATTAGCAGTATGGATTAAAACTAAAACTAGTTCCTTACACTGAAATAAGTCTCTACTATATGTTAAAATCTCTACTGCTATTAAGTGGTATTGTTAGATCACTGAATGGGGTGGTTAAATATTAATAAACAGAGGCGTATTTTAAACATTTATGATACATTTCATAGCCATATATTACAGTCAATTTTAGTACATTAATAACTTAGTTTCCATTAAAGTATTCTAAAAGTATTGTGCCTCTCCTTGCCTCTCCCTAATATCAACACTCACGTACTTTCGAAAAACTGGATTTTTTTTTTCTTTTTGAAAAACTGGATTTTAAAACATAATTGTTCTTCATTCAACTCTGAAGTATTGAATGTCATTGTAATATCAACATCCCTAGGTGAGACTGTTTAGTTCCTCCACAGCATTGGGATTTATAGAACTACTGTTCAGGATTTATGCTTTTACTTGTTATAGCTCTCTGTGAGGAAAAGTCTTCCTCTATGGGCATTTCTGTTGTATGGTGAGATGTTATAAAAGGGGAGAGAGCTGTAGAAAGTGACATGACTATTTTATACGAGATCAGGATTCTGTTAAGTATAATCTGCAGAGCTGGTACCTGTCAGTTCCCTGTGGATCAAGACAGTGCATTTGTGGTTACTTTTGAGTGTCTGTGATTAGATGTGTCTATCCAATTTTTCAAGATCATGTAACTGGGAAAAAATGAACCTTTTTCTTTTGCTCCCAAACTCTCCAGTTATACTACTTTGTAAAATTTCCATTTCTATGGTTCTCTGACAACTGAATCCTTGGACCCAAGACATAACACCAATGAACAGACTGTTTGACTGTCACTGGTCCTTTGTGGCAGTCTTGCCACTGTTAGGACCAGATCTTCTCATGTGGGGGTGGGGCATCCCTTGTGCGTCGCAGCATGCGTAGCTGCTTCCCTGGCTTCCACGCCAGATGCTAGTGATATTCCCTCTCCCATCTTGATTAAATCAGAATGTCTCCAGTCGTTGCCAGATGTCTCCTGGAGGGAAAACTGCCTCTGGTTGGAACCACAGGACTGATAGGAATAGACTGGATATATGGGGCAGGTATCTGGGGAGTGATGCAGGGAGTAGTTGGGAAGAAGATAGGGAACGATCCGGTTTGCGAGATGATCCAGTCCCATTGGATCTGCCTTCTGTTGCCTGTGTTAGTCTCTTATGACTCTGTAATAAGCTACCGCAAACTTGATGGCTTTAAACAGTAGGCCTAGTTTCTCACTGTTGTTGGAGGCTGGAAGTCCTGCCTCAGGGTGCCATCAACACTTATGAAGGCTCTGGAGAAGAATCTGCTCTTGACCTCTTTCAGCTGCTGGTGGCTTCTGCATTCTTTGGCTTACGGCTGCATCCGTGTAGTTGCTGCCTCTGTCTTCACATGACCTTTTTACCCTCATCCAGGTCTTCTTTTCTGTCTCATAAGGACATCAGTCATTGGATTTAGGGCCCACTTGTGTAAGATGATTTTACCTCAAGATCTAATGTTCATCTGCTAAGACCCTGTTTTCAAAATCGGGTCACATTTGTAGTTTCTGGGACATGGATATATCTTTGGGGCGGGAAGTACCATTGAACATTGCCTTAATCTATTATTTTGCAAGGTCCTAGGCATTCATTCTTAGAGATTGTAACTTTGAGAATGATGCTAAATTCATACATCTTAGGTCTGTCCTCACTGGAAAAGCATTTACTTTTAGGAAAAATTTTTGAGAGCCTCAACAATGCCGTGTATTAGACAGGAATATTTAGATTAGTGCTAACCATGGTGGGTTGAAGAATTATTGGTACATAATTGATAAAAATTTCATTGACATGTGTATTGAACTAATTCTCCTCTAATACTTATTTTCCTTTTGAGATCTCTGACCAGCAAATTAGACTCTATTTCAGTCCCAGGCCCCTCTGTACTAAGCTGTTAACTTGCCATGTCACCAAGGCAAGCCCCTGACTTCTCCACACCTTTCCATTTCCTCAGTTGTGCACTGAAGGATTTGGTCTAAGTGTTCTCTGAGGCCCCTTTCAAATCCATAGCTTGTTGTCTACTCTCTCAGTAATAGGTAATCTTAGATTTATCTATAGAATGACCTAAAAACCATTTTTGAGAACCTATGTGTAAAGGACTATTCTTGGCCCTGAGAGTAATCCAAAATGGTGTATAACTTTGGGCTGGTTATGTAGTTCACTGGCAGAGTACATGCTGGGTTCAAGCCCTAGCACCTCTAAACAACAATAAGGAAACCAAACCAACATTGTGTATCTTTAAGTTTCTTACACTCTTCATAAACTGTGAAGCTAAATCTACAAAATCACATGACTAATAATAAAAGCCATACAAAATAAATTCCAAAGAGTTAATACACTTGGTGTTACAGGGTTTCAGACAGAAAGCAATTCTGTTTTCCTGTCTCAGACTGCCCTGTCTTGGATCATACTTCCATTGAGCCTTGGATGAATTTCCATCATTGGCCTCAAGAGTCAGCACATGTACTCATTTGCAGGCCTGTCTCGTGCTGTATACTAAGCTTCTGAAGGGCAGGGGATGTATCTGATTCTGTTACCATAGTGTGTACTCAAGAAATGTTTGTTCAGTGAGAACGTGATATGCTGCTCATGGAGTTATTCCACAGCATGCCAACTCTCTTACTTTGTTTCTTCTTTCATTTGCTCAGTCAGGCAGTCACCCAAGCCCCTCTCTACTTGAATTCTTCTTGCCTTTTTTTGGTGCCATTCTGTTTGTGTACCTCACCAAGTAATAAGCCTTTTAAAAATTACCCCATTCTTCTTCTGTAACCATTAACTTTCATTTATCCAGAAGCATTTTTTTTAAGCTTCCCTGTTTTTCTAACCTCTGTGCCCCTGTTATGGCCATTACCTAACAACCGGAGAGGCCCTCCAGGATGTGATTTGTTTTATGGGCTCCTGGGTGCTGTGGTGCACTTGGTGAACAGCTCTGTAAAGTGTGTGTCAAGCACTGTGAGAGGTGAGAAATGTGTGCCTGAGCACCCACGAGGGTCCATCGAGGAGGCAGTAGGGCAAAGGGCATGGGCAGCCTCTGCATGAAGGGGTAATGAAAAGTTTAAACGAACTGCAGGACCTGTACAGCCCAACGGTGTAATTTAACAGACCGCTTTTACCAGCATAGCTGCGTGGGAAATAGCCCTGCAAATAGAACCAGATCTCTGGTTTTAGGCCATCCTGCCTGAGTCTTGCCCCAGCCTCCAGTCCTTCCTCAGCATAGAAGAGGCACACTGATGGGGCTTTGACTGTCTCGCAGGGATGGAGGCCTTAGTGGATGGGAGGGGAGGTGTCCGGGTGGGGAAAGGCAGCTGGGACTTCCTTAATGCTACCTGAGCATGACATATTTTTTTTCACTCCATCTCTGCTGCATTAGCAATTGATTACACCCTGATTCCAAAGTTTCTGGACAATATAAAAGGCAAAAATGTTTATTAAAAATTTTGTTCAGAATGAAGAAATAAGTTTCAGTGACATTTGTAGGGAGTTTTAGAAGACTTATCTCTATTACTTAGAGGTCATTTCTAATCAATCAAACCCTCCTCCCCAAATATACTAGTTTACTGGAGTATATGCTATGAGTGATCAAATGAATTGATTCCGGTGTGAGTGTGGGTGCAGGTCTCTAACCATGGCCACAGGACTCTGCACAGTCTTTTTTTTTTAATAAGTGGGAAAATGTCACAGACGGCATATTGGATAGATTCGCATGTTCCAGGAAATCAAGAAGCATTTTCATTATGTTGGATGACAGACTTGAGTTCTATAGCAACCTTGGTAATCCAGAATCAAGGCATCCATCAAATAAGATAAAATATTTCTTAGAAAATGGGAAGCCATGCTGTTTGGACCCAAAACTTGTCTAGTTATAAGATGGTAAGAGATTGTCATTTGGTTCATGATCCTATCAATAGAGTTGTCTGGTATGGTGGAAAAGCAGAGAAGTCTCGTACTGGGTTTGTTTTTTGCTGGATGTTGACCAGGGCCAGACCAGCGCTCCACCACTGAGCCATGTACCCAGCACCAAGACCAAACTTAAGGTTTCAGAGTTTGGTTTCCTTTTCCTTTATAAAGATTAGCTATTTTTGACTCCCATCCTTCTGCTTGACATAAAAGCAAAACAAAACAAAACACAAACAAAAACAAAAAACCCAAAAAACAGTGCTTTTATTTATTTTATTTTTTGGTGGGGACAAATCAAAATACTGGTAATGTTTCATCATTTCCAAATCAAACTGCCTTCTCGTGCTGTTCCCTCTAACTGTAACTCTTACAGATTGGAATGGAAGTGGTTCCTCATCTCCATCCGGGTGCCCAACCACTCCATCTAAAATAACCCCTTTTTTGTGTCTCCCTATATTACTTGATTGTTCTTACTGGAACAGAGCTACCTCTGACATCATGCCATGTGTTTGTTTTGTGTCTCTCGCCACTAGACTGTTAGCTCCCAGAAGTGGGAACTTGGTCAGTTTTGTGTACTATGCTGTCACTAGTGCTGAGACTAGTACCTGGCAGGTAGCGTGTGTGCTCTGTGAACATTTTTTGAGGGAGTGTTTGAAAACAAGAATGAATGACATACACATTGATGTTGTGGTTATTGAGAGTTATTTTTTGTTGCTTTGACTGTTCCCCTATTAGCCATAGAAGTAATACTTCAGGTTTGTGTCTTCTCAAAAGAAACGAAGTATAGAAGCTACATTAGACCATATCACATCTTCTCGCTTAAGTTCTACCAGGAATTTTTTAAAATCCACAGCAAGTTTGCAAAACAAATACTACATGTCTATAATTTTAAGAAGGAGGTTCAATTTATTATCATTCAGGTCAAAGCCGTGCTATTTATTATTATTATTATTATTTTTTATAGAGTAGATTTTTTTTAAAGGTAGTAACACAGACTTCACCCAGGAAGGAGAAGCGGGCCCTGACTGGTATTCTGGTATCCCAAGAAGTGAGAGCACCCTGAATCTTTCTTTCTTTTTTTTTTTTTTTTCCTGTTTGAATTTATTTATTTATTTATTTATTTATTTATTTTTATTGTAAACAAATGGGATACATGTTGTTTCTCTGTTTGTACATGGAATAAAGGCATACCATTTGTGTAATCATAAATTTACATAGGGTAATGTTGTTTGATTCATTCTATCCCTTCCCCCCACCCCTCCCACCCCTCTTTTCCCTCTATACAGTCCTTCCTCCATTCTTGCCCCCCTCCCTAACTCTAACTCTAACCCTAACACTAACCCCTCCCACCCCCCATTATGTGTCATCATCCACTTATCAGCGAGATCATTCGTCCTTTGGTTTTTTGAGATTGGCTTATCTCACTTAGCATGATATTCTCCTATTTCATCCATTTGCCTGCAAATGCCATAATTTTATCATTCTTTATGGCTGAGTAATATTCCATTTTATATATATGTATGTGTATATATATATATATATATATATATATATATATATATATATATCACAGTTTCTTTATCCATTCATCAACTGAAGGGCATCTAGGTTGGTTCCACAGTCTGGCTATTGTGAATTGAGCAGCTATGAACCTTGATGTGGCTGTATCTCTGTAGTATGCTGACTTTAAGTCCTTTGGGTATAGGCCAAGGAGTGGGATAGCTGGGTCAAATGGTGGTTCCATTCCAAGTTTTCTGAGGAATCTCCACACTGCTTTCCAGAGTGGCTGCACTAATTTGCAACCCCACCAGCAATGTATAAATGTACCTTTCTCCCCACATCCTCGCCAACACCTGTTGTTGCTTGTATTCTTGATAATCACCATGCTAATTGGAGTGAGATGGAATCTTAGGGTGGTTTTGATTTGCATTTCTCTTATTACTAGAGATGTTGAACATTTTTCCATATGTTTGTTGATTGCTTGTAGATCTTCTTCTATGAAGTGTCTGTTCATTTCCTTAGCCCATTTGTCGATTGGGTTATTTGCATTCTTGGTGTAGAGTTTTTTTGAGTTCTTTATAGATTCTGGAGATTAGTGCTCTATCTGAAGTATGATTGGCAAAGATTTTCTCCCACTCTGTAGGCTCTTTCGTCACATTGCTGATAGTTTCCTTTGCTGAGAGAAAGCTTTTTAGTTTGAATCTATCCCAGTTATTGATTCTTGTTTTTATTTCTTGTGCTATGGGAGTCCTGTTGAGGAAGTCTGGTCCTAAGCCGACATGTTGAAGATCTGGACCTACTTTTTCTTCTATAATCTGCAGGGTCTCTGGTCTGATTCCGAGGTCCTTAATCCATTTTGAGTTTAGTTTTGTGCGCCGTGAGAGATATGGGTTTAGTTTCGTTCTGTTGCATATGGATTTCCAATTTTCCCAGCACCATTTGTTGAAGAGGCTATCTTTTCTCCATTGCATATTTTTGACCCCTTTGTCTAGTATGAGGAAATTGTATTTATTTGGGTTTGTGTCTGTGTCCTCTATTCTGTACCATTGATCTACCTTTCTATTTTGGTACCAATACCATGCCGCTTTTGTTACTATTGCTTTGTGGTAGAGTTGAAGATGTGGTATTGCAATACCCCCTGCTTCGCTCTTTCTGCTAAGGATTGCTTTAGCTATTCTGGGTTTCTTATTCTTCCAGATGAATTTCATGATTGATTGCTCTATTTCTGTAAGGTACGTCATTGGGATTTTAATTGGAATTGCATTGAATCTATATAGCACTTTTGGTAGTATGGCCATTTTGACAATATTAATTCTTCCTATCCAAGAACATGGGAGATCTTTCCATCTACTAAGGTTTTCTTTAATTTCTTTCTTTAGTGTTCTGTAGTTCTCATTATAGAGGTCTTTCACCTCTTTTGTGAGATTGATTCCCAAGTATTTTATTTTTTTCGAGGCTATTGTGAATGGGGTAGTTTTCCTAACTTCTCTTTCTGAAGAGAAAGAGAAAGATTCATCACTTATGTATAAAAATGCATTGGATTTATGAGCATTGATCTTGTAACCTGTTACCTTACTGAATTCACTTATGAGTTCTAAAAGTTTTCTGGTGGAATTTCCTGGTTCCTCTAAGTATATAATCATATCATCAGCAAATAGGGATAGTTTGAATTCTTCTTTTCCAATTCGTATCCCTTTAATTTCTTTGGTCTGTCTACTTGCTCTGGCTAGAGTTTCAAGGATGATATTGAATAGAAGTGGTGAAAGAGGGCATCCCTGCCTTGTTCCAGTTTTTAGGGGGAATGCTTTCAGTTTTTCACCATTTAGAATGATATTGGTCATGGGCTTAGCATAGATGGCCTTTACAATGTTAAGGAATGTTCCCACTATCCCTATTTTTTCTAGTGTTTTGAGCATGAAGGGGTGCTGTATTTTATCAAATGCTTTTTCTGCATCTATTGAAATAATCATGTGATTCTTGACTTTAAGTCTGTTGATATGGTGAATTACATTTATTGATTTCCTGATGTTGAACCAACCTTGCATCCCTGGGATGAAACACACTTGATCATGGTGCACTATCTTTTTAATATGTTTTTGTATGCGATTTGCTAAAATTTTGTTGAGAATTTTTGCGTTGATGTTCATTAAGGATATTGGTGTGAAATTTTCTTTCCTTGATGTGTCTCTGTCTGGTTTAGGTATCAGGGTAATATTGGCTTCATAGAATGAGTTTGGGAGAGTTCCCTCCTCTTCTATTTTATGGAATACTTTGAGAAGTATTAGAATGAGCTCTTCTTTGAAGGTTTTGTGGAACTTGGCTGAGAATCCATCTGGTCCTGGACTTTTCTTTGTTGGTAGGCTTTTGATGACTTCTTCTATTTCATTACTTGAAATTGGTCTATTTAAATTGTGTATGTCCTCCTAATTCAGTTTAGGCAATTCATATGTCTCTAGAAACCTGTTGATGTCTTCGAGATTTTCTATTTTGTTGGAGTATAGATTTTCAAAATAGCTTCTAATTATGTTTTGTATTTCAGTCGTGTCTGTTGTGATATTTCCTTTTCATTCCGAATTTTAGTGATTTGGGTTTTCTCTCGTCTTCTCTTTGTTAGTGTGGCTAAAGGTTTATCGATTTTGTTTATTTTTTCGAAGAACCAACTATTTATTTTGTCAATTTTTTGTATTGTTTCTTTTGTTTCAATTTTGTTGATTTCAGCTCTGAGTTTAACTATTTCCTGTCTTCTACTACTTTTGGTGTTGGTCTGTTCTTCTTTTTCTAAGGCTTTGAGCTGTAGTGTTAGGTCGTTTATTTGTTGAGTTTTACTTCTTTTATTGAATGCGCTCCATGAAATAAATTTTCCTCTAAGTACTGCTTTCATAGTGTCCCAGAGATTTTGATATGATGTTTCTTTGTTCTCATTTACCTCTAAGAATTTTTTAATTTCCTTCCTAATATCTTCTGTTATCCATTCATCATATAATAGCATATTGTTTCATCTCCAGGTGTTGGAGTAGTTTCTGTTTTTTACTCTTTCATTTATTTCTAATTTCAATCCATTATGATCTGATAGAATACAAGGTAGTGTGTCTATCTTCTTGTATTTGCTAACATTAGCTTTGTGGCATAATATATGGTCTATTTTAGAGAAAGATCCATGTGCTGCTGAGAAGAAAGTGTATTCGCTCTTGGTTGGATGGTATATTCTATAAATGTCCGTTAAGTCTAAATTATTGATTGAGATCTATGGTTTCTTTGTTCAATTTTTGTTTGGAAGATCTGTCCAGTGGTGAGAGAGGCGTGTTAAAATCACCTAGTATTATTGTATCATGGTCTATTTGGTTTCTGAAATTGAGAAGGATTTGTTTGACATACATGGATGAGCCACTGTTTGGGGCATAGATGTTTATGATTGTTATATCTTGCTGATTTATGTTTTCCTTAAGCAGTATGAAATGTCCTTCTTTATCCTTTCTGACTAACTTTGGCTTGAAGTCCACATTATCTGAAATGAGGATGAATACCCCAGCTTTTTTGCTGAGTCCATGTGTATGGTATGTTTTTCCCCATCCTTTCACCTTTAGTCTATGGGTATCTCTTTCTATGAGGTGAGTCTCTTGCAGGCAACATATTGTTGGATCTTTCTTTTAATCCAATCTGCCAGTCTATGTCTTTTGATTGATGAATTCAGGCCATTAACATTCAGGGTTATTATTGAGATATGATTTGTATTCCCAGTCATTTGGTTCATTTTTAAATTTTATTTATTTATTTTTTTGACATAACTTGGTTCCTCCTTTATTTAACAATTCCTTTAGGATAATTCCTCCCTTTGCTGATTTGCTTCTTTGTTTTTCATCTCTTCCTCATGGAATATTTTGCTGAGAATGTTCTGTAATGCTGGCTTTCTTTTTGTAAATTCTTTTAGCTTTTGTTTATCATGGAAGGATTTATTTCATCGTCAAATTTGAAGGTAAGTTTTGCTGGGTATAAGATTCTTGGTTGGCATCCATTTTCTTTCAGGGCTTGAAAAATGTTGTTCCAGGCCCTTCTAGCTTTTAGGGTCTGGATTGAAAAATCCACTGATATCTGTATTGGTTTCCCCCTGAATGTAATCTGGTTCTTTTCTCTCACAGCCTTTAAAATTCTGTCTTTATTTTGTATGTTAGGTATTTTCATTATAATGTGCCTTGGTGTGGGTCTATTGTAATTTTGTGTATTTGGAGTCCTATAAGCCTCTTGAACTTGATTTTCCATTTCATTCTTCAGATTTGGGAAATTTTCTGATATTATTTCATTGAATAGATTGTTCATTCCTTTGGTTTGTTTCTCTAAGCCTTCCTCAATCCCAGTAATACTTCAATTTGGCCTTTTCATGATATCCCATAGTTCTTGGAGATTCTGTTCATGATTTCTTACCATCTTCGCTGTTTGTTCAACTTTGTTTTCAAGGTTAAATATTTTTTCTTCAGCTGTTTATTATTATTATCCTAGGGTTATGGTTTGGACCAGGAATATCCCAAAAAAGCTCGTGTGTTGAGGACTTGGTCCCCCTGGGGAATGATTCTCAGAAGTGGAACTCTTGGGAAGTGATTGAATTTTGAGATTCAATCTCTTTGATTAATCTCATTGATTAATTAATCTCATTGGTTAATCCAGTGTTGGACACATTGCTGAATGGGCTGTTGGTAGGAGATGGAAACCGGAGATGAGACCTAGTTGAAAGGAATGGGTCCTTAGGGGTGTGCCTTTGGACTTGTCCTCTTGAAGTGAGCAACTTCACCATGCCCTCTCTGTCATGATTCTCTGCCTCATGACTGGCCCGTAGCACTGGACTCAGTCAACCATGGACTGAAACCGTGAGTCCAAATAAATCTTTGCTCCTTTAGTTAATTTTCTCAGGTATTTTGTCACGGTGACAAAAAGCTGACTATCCCACCATTCCTGTAAAATAGTATTTTATCATCTTCCTTGTATTTGAGCTTTCAGTTAACACTTTAACCACATAATTTGAAATGTTTTAAAATTTCTTAAGAGAACAAAAGTTTCAAAGAGATATTTTGCAGGGAAAACTTTTTCTCTATGCATCCTGTGCGTCTGTGCCATAAACCCCAGGGTAATACTCCTGAGCTAACATGTCATGAGGGTCCTCCCCAGGCACTAAGGCTCCCTGTAGCTGGGCCCTTCTAGATTCTCCATTGCCTGCCTTGTACAAAAGTCTGCACCACGTTTTGCATACTTGACTCTGAACCGCGCTGCTTTCTTATCTTAATTACTGTGCCTTCTAGAAGAAAATAGAGAACAACAGATAATTCCTTAGGTTTCTGTAAGATTTGCAAATGCCTTACAAAGTGCTTTGTATGTAGATTTTAGTCTGTATTTGCATTGTTTGAATAAACAGAGCTATTTTAGGCTTCCTATTAATGTTGTTTGAATAAGTAGCATTCCCAGATCATAGAAGGTGTTTAATCAGAAGTTTCGTAACCACTTTTCAAGGTTATAAAAGATACACATGTTCTGTAGAATGGTCAGAGTGATGCAAATAACTGTTATCCATGCTAATAATAACATTAGTTCTGAACTTTTTTGATTTGCTTTCTACTTAGGAAAATAGTATATTCACCTTTTTTTTTTAATTTAAAAACTCAATTTTCATTTATTAAACCAGCGTCACACTTACTCATACAGAGGTACTTGCTGGGTGGTTTCTGTATAGGAATCCTGTGGGTGGAATTGTGAACAAAGTGATGTTTGTTCCTGGAGCTTACACTGTGGCATGGGCAGGCCATAGCACATCTGTGTGTGCCGTGGTACGGGTGGTGAGGGAACTCAAAAGCAATGTAAGTAGATACAGAGTGGGGAGGGGACCCCTTTGAAGATATTTGGGGTTAGACGAGAGAACAATGAGATCATGCAGATCAGCACAAAATAGACACAAAAATTGTCTGCAGAGGCATTCATGATTGGTTTGTATCCTTCCAAATTTTTTCTAGTCCATGTGAAAAAAACTTTTTCTACCTCTTCTCTGGCTCCTCTCAACTTCTTACCCCCAGATCCCTCCCAGTTCTCCGTGTGGGTACGTGTTTAAATACAATAAAACCATTAAATTGCATCCTGATTCCCTCTCCATGGAAAATCACTGTGTTGAATCCCACATACATTTGGTACCTTGTGCATTATCTTCATATGGTTGCCTGTGAGGATGTGTGTAGACAGTCGATACAGACTGACATATACTCTTGTCTTTACAGGGTGTACTCACCTTACCTGGTATATCAACATATGTTCTGTTGTGGTGAGAGGAAAGAAGCTCCCTCTAGTTTATTTGGGCAAATGTAAGGAGAAAATCACAACTTCTCTAATTTTTTTAAGTTCATGTGGAACTTCTACAATATAATGCCTAGACCTGGGGAAGAATATAAGAACTAAGCTCCAAAGCTATTCCTCTCTTCCCAGCAGCACATCCCAAGCTTATTATGTCAACCATCCTAAGAAGAAAACAAAATTAATAAGAATTTGGCAAAATATTTTTGTTGTAAATGTTTAAATAAATTTTGGTCACCTATATACCATGTAATTTTGATACACCAGGTAAAAAATGACAATAATTCCTGAACCTGAGTTTACCCATCCCTATAAAACAGTTGATGGTGTCTTTTCTCCCTAACTTTTAGTTCAATGTGAGAACTAAATAAGGTGACAGATGTGAAAGAATTCTGAAATGGTTTTATTTACAAGCAAAGTCCTTTTAAAAATGTAAATGTTCTTATTTGTTATTCCATGGAGTGATTTTTTTTTTTTTTTAAGTGAAATGTCAGAGTACCTTTATTGGGACAACTTATATTGATAAGGGAAAAAATGCAGTAAGAAAATTAGGAAACTCTCATAGGGAGTTCTTTTGATAAAGTAATACTATTGCTAAAATATAATTATATATATTTTTGAGTGAAACCACATTTAAACTGTTACCTTTTTCTACTCCGCAGTGCTTGCATTTTTTACCTTAGTCCTTAATGACCATCTGACATTACATCTTGTTTAACATTTCCTAGCTGAAGTCATACCTACCCATAGTGGGTGCCCCAGCTGCTTGTTGAATGCCTGGAGGATAAATGACTATGTCTTACATTTCCTGTTATCTGGATTTGCTCTTCAGGCATGATGATTCCAGATGATGTCCAAGGTCCTCGTATGCTCACTGCTCTTCCTGCTGTGACTCAAAGAAAGGAGCAAGAAGATTTACATTTATACCAACTTCCGAGGACTCGAGTTATTTCAAAGACCTCGGTATACCCAGGAATGCTGTCTTCCAGATATGCCACGGATGCATGGTACGATATCATTTCTTCTTGTTCTCGTGTTACAAAATAGGGTTTTCTCCTGTTTTTCATTTCTGGATTTGTGTGTGTGTATGTGTGTGTGTGTGTGTGTTGTAATTTCTAGAAAATGCATGATGGTGGTGCAACACTTTGAAAATAAAATAAAAATTATGACTAAGTCTACTATATTAGACACTTACTATGAAATTTCACATAGTACTCAAAATTGGGCCATGCATATAATTTTATATTTTTGTGCACACGAAGGATTACAAAGAATAGTTTCTTGTAGAATGAAGATTAATTCAGAGTTCATGTTAGCAGCCCAGGCAAATACACTGAGGACAAATTGAGGTGATGGATTTAAAAGTTAAAGAATCTATAGGAAGTGGGAACTTGTAATACATTATGAGTAGGAGGAAGTAGTGAGGATGGCTTATGTTCTAGAGTAGGAAACTAGATGGGTAGTGGGACATTAATTCTGTGATATAAGATTATAGGAGCTCATGGTTGGAGGGGAAAATGATGAGTTCACTGTGGGACACATCGCAGGTAGAAATATCCATAGGAGCACAAAGTGAAATGAAGACCATTAGACACATTAGTCTGGGGATTAATATAGACATCTGTCCTGATATGTATAATCGGCCACAAGGTCAAGCATAGATGAGATTTGAATGGTCATCCAGGGGGGAAGCTCAGCCTGTAAGAGCAAAGGGCCCAGATCAGAGTCCTGCAAAACAGTAGGATTTAAGACATAATTGGAGGAAGGAAAGAATAAGGCAGAGTGAATAAAAGGTAGAAGGAAATTGATGATCTTGTGGTGGAATTTGAAACCAAGAGCATTTTAATAAAAGGATCACCACAGAATGTGGTCACAGTCTACAGAGAGGTCAAGGCAGACAGAGAAGTTTTCAGGGGATGGCCACATGGATGCCCTTGGTAAGCATAGAGCAGTTTCAGTTAAGTGTACATCAGTGAGTAATGGGTTCAGAATGGAACAGAAGGTTGGAAATTGGACATTATAAGAGCAGATTGTTTTAAGAATCCTTGTCATGAGAAGATACCGATCAAATCCATGTTACATAGATAAAGGCAAGTAGTAGGTTTTATACATCTATAACTACAAACATATTTAAGTGCATGTTCATTAAGTATTACTACATGTATTTATACATAAATATATAAGTGAAACTTGAGAGCATTTTGTTTGGGGGAAGGTCTAGCAAATGAATATCTAGATGCTAGAAAGGAGTGATTAAACAGAGTCCTTGAAGATAGTGCCAGGAGGGGATGGTATTGCATACCAGGAGCGATTCACCTGTGAGAACTGGATGAAAGGAAGCTTATCTCCTCCACCCAGAAAGGAGCCATGGTCAAAAGGAAGGTACAAATATGGGTATTTACAATAACTTGGGGAAGGAATCCAAGATTCTTGTCCAATGACTATATATAGATATTTTTTTTCTGTCATTTAGGAGAGAGGTGATTTACTAAGAATGTTGGGGTTCTAGTAAAGTGGATGTTAAAAGGAGAGGTATGGTGGTAGAGAAAAGCTTTTGAAACAAGGATAGACGGTAAAGGCTGGTGATAGGAAGGATTAGAAAAATATTGACCCTCTTTTCTGGTTCCCAGGGAGTGAGAGAATCACCCACTTGAGTGTGGAATCCTTAGCAAGAACCAGAACTGTCAAAGAGGGCTGCAGATCACACACAATGAGAGGGCAGGAGATGAGAGGTTTGTTTATAGGCAGAGGAGACACCAAGGTGTGATGGATAGTGCGGTGGGTGGGCCTTGGGATGCCACATGGCAAGGGAGAGCATCCGAGGACAAACCTCAGGAACTGTGGTGTCACGGTTGTTTTTGTATTGGCATTGGACTTTGCTGATGTGCATTTCACTGTTCTGCAACTCATGATCTTTGCCCAGAGTTTTAGATAGAAGCTTCATAAAAAGTTGTTCTTTATGCATAACTCATCTCTGAAGGGAATGAAGATGCAGAAAAACCCAACTATTTTGAGGAACCTGGTGGCTTTTTCACTCAGCAGAAACAGGCCAGCATCACAGGAAAGGTACTGCCAGGTTCAGTGTCCTAATGTGAGAGAGAGGTCCCCGGCAGTCCTCAGAGGAATACACGGTGACAAATAATCATGGATTTGATTCCTTAGGAGACATGCCAAAGTGAAAGAGTTTGGAACATAGTTTATTACTTTTGGTGTAGTCCAATTACTCTTCAAATTAGATATATTTGATTCTTCAATTTCTCTTGTACTTAGTGTTAATAGTTGGATCTCACGTAAGAATTAAAAATGGGACTACTTCTATAAACCATAGAATTGTAGCTGTAGAACTGGAGCATATCAAAATATACATCCAAGCCCACCCACTTTCCTTGTGCAGAAAAGAAAGAAAGAGGATCTGCAAAGTGTCACATAAAAACGTGCTATAAAAACGTTCTTCATTCCTTCCTTCCTTCCTTCCTTCCTAACCTAGGAGCACTTCACCACTGAGCTGCTTCCCCAACTCTTTTTATATTTTATTTTGAGACAATATTGTCTCAAAATAAAGTTGTTTAAGCCTCGCTGAATTGCTGAGATGGGCTGTGAACTTGCAATCCTCCTGCCTCAGCTACCCAAGCGGCTGGGATTTAGGTATAAGCCACTGTGTCAGGTGATAATTTCCAATTCTTAAAATACTACTGCAAACTAAGATGAGGAGAATTCAATTCTAGAATACAGCATAATATGAAGATATTCTTTACAGTAATGTCCATAATCCAAAAAACAGGACATAATCTAAATGTCTTATATATTGGAATGGGATATACATTAAATTATATCAATGCCATTAACTAAGATACTACTAAATAAAAAATGATGTATTTATGGTTAGTTGGGAATATTTTCTATGAATTCAAGTGAAAAAAAATTATAATGGAAATGAATATTGGGTGAGCTTCAGTTAAATGTTAATCATATCTCATTTACTCTGTTACTGTTAAGAGAAGATCATCAAAATATGAAAGTTTGTGCCATGATTATGACTGTCCAATGGATATATACACATATATGTACATGCAAGGAACAATCATGTGATGGGACCAGTTACAGTTCACCTACATTTGTTGTTTAGAATTGTAGTCAACTGCTCATAAAGAAAAAACTCACATAGTGTGGCTTCAGCAGAGGCTTCATATTTTTTTTTTTTTTTTCATGTAAAAAGGACAGAAAAGTGTCTTCAACTCTTTCTTTTTCCTTCCTCGTTCCTCCACTGTCCTTACCACATGGAATTAGTCCTCTTTGTTCTAGGATCTGAAGATCATCACTTCCCCACCAGGACCTCTGCCATCTAGACAAGAGGAAGGGAAGGCACAGAGCAGAAGGCTCTTGCCAGCCAATCCTCCCTCTCTAGTGAGCTTTCCTGGAAACCTCGTTGACAGATTTCCACTTCCACATGCTTACCAGGGCATGGCTCAGGGCTCCCTTAGTTGAAGGAATTCAGAAACCATGCTGTTTTCCCAGGCTGGGCATGGTGTCACCTGGAATAAAGGAGAGATTATATCTGTAAGGAAGAAGGGAAAAAAAGATAATAGATAAGTAACTGGCAAGTGTCTTTCAAGGTGTTCCCCTCCAACCCCCAAATGTTATGACCTTTAATTTATGAAAATTAGACTGGCTAAGGTAAGAAAGAACCAGAATTGACTGAGGCATAATGATCCCACAACTGATGTGTGAATTGTCTATATCATTTCAGCTTCTTTCTACATGGCCTTATGGCTATTATTTCCTAAAAAGTCTACATAGCAACAGGAACGTAGTGCGTTGCCAATTTTTACAGGACTTGAAAGTTCAGAGAAAACTGGAGTATTGACAATAGATGCCGAAAGAGAGATTTGGATATTTGTCCAGAGGTTGTGAGATTATGTGGTACTTCTGAACATTTTCTTTTCTTTTTTTTTTTTTTTATTGTAAACAAATGGGATACATGTTGTTTCTCTGTTTGTACATGGCGTAAAGGTCCTGAACATTTTCTAAGTCTCGGTTCCTCATGTGTAAAATAACATAATCTGTTAATCTCTGCTTCTTTTAGAGGGTTTTTATGAAAATGAAATAGAAGAGATAGTGCCTATATTTTTGTGTAGATCAACATTATTTATGATATCAGTCCTTATTTTATTTAACAGTCTAAAGTCACAACACCCATTTAATGGTACAGGTCAGACTTGAACTTGGGACTCTTGACTCTTCTTCAGATAATATTTTTACCCTTTTAGATCACATTTCTGTTATAACCAATCACTCTGTAGTTCAGCATTTTGCGTTATCCAGTTCAGCAGTTCAGTACTGACATAACTTGGCAGATGAAAATATGATAGTGGTAGGTGGGAGTACGTGAGCATCAAATTAGATAATTTTACTATGTAATTTTAATTACCAAATTTCTCTGTAAACTACACAATATTCATGAAATACAAAATCTGGGAATTATTTAAGGTTAGAATGATTTACAAAGGTTAAGTGAAAGAGGTATGTTTACCCGTTACGTCTATTTAAATTGGGCAATCTGCTTGACTTGTCGTTCAGTACCTAGTTGGGTCTTTTTTAAGTGAATGAAAAAATTTATTATTTAAATATATGTTTTAAGGTATCACATGTATACAGAAAAGTGAATGTATCCATATAACCAGCGATAACCAGCTTCCAAACTGAGAATAGGACTTTACCAGAGCTCCAGTAGTCCCTTTCATGCTGCTTTTCCATCAATAACCCCTATCCCTTGCCATACCAAGTTTTGACAAATATTTTACCTATTGATAAACAAATGTGAGACTACAAATGAGTTTTTTTTTTTTTTTTTTTTTTTTTTTTTTTTTTTTTTTTTTTTAAGGAAAATCGCGTGTAGATTGTCACCAGTAATCATCCTATGGTTTTCTCATGTGTGAGGCTTTGTCATGTTGAAAGTTAAAACAATTGTTTTGCATATTTATTGACATGACTATTCTAAAAGCTTAAAAAGGCTGGGCATGATGGTACATGCCTGTAATCCTGCCTACACGGGAGGCTGAAGCAGGAGGATCACAAATTTTGAGGTCAGACTGGGCAACTTAGCAGGACCCTGTCTCAAAAATAACTGGAGGCATTACTCAGTGGTGGAGCACTTCCCTACCATTTGTGAAGCCTTGGATTCAATTCCCCCATAGGACACACATACACAGCTTAAATATTAAGAACCAGATCGCAGTTGTTATGGTTTGGATGTGAGATGTCCCCCAAAGGCTCACATGTGACAATGCTATAAGGTTCAGAGGAGAAATGATTGGGGTGTGAGAGTCTTAACTCAATCGGTGAATTAATCCCCCCATAGGGATTAACTGAAGGCAGATAGGGTATGGCTGGGTATTGTGGGTGGGGCTTTGGGTTATATATTTTGCATCTGGTGAGTGGAATCTCTCTCTGCTATCTGATCACCATGTGAACTGCTTCCCTCTGCCACACTCTTCTGCCATGATGTTCTGCCTCACCTCAAACCCGAGGAGTGGAGGCAGCCTCCTAAGGATGGAGACCTCTGAAACCATGAGCCCCCAGATAGACTTTTCCTGCTCTACAATTGTTCTGGTCAGATCTTTTAGTCATAACATAAAAAAGCTGACTAAAACAGAAGTCTATAACTCATGCAATTTAAAAACTTTCCAAGAACCTTTAAGAACATGTTTTGTAAGTTGTGTGTATTTTTTCCTTTCTTCCCCTTAGTGAGTTACCTGAGAGAGAAGAAGGTGAAGGAGAAGAAACACCAAACTTCAGCCACTGGGGTCCACCAAGAATGTACGTGGGTGACACTGGCATTCTAAATAGGAGTGTGTTCCTCTATCTTAATAGAGCATTATTTAGCCACACTCTAATGATTGTATGATTGTAGTTAATTCACATGTAAGCTGGTCTAAAGTTTAGTTTCATTTTGTCTTATTTAGTGATTTTTAGCCAGAATAAAAGATCAATATTAGGAAAATCTTTGATTTTTTTTAGAGGAAGTAGAATATTCATTTGTGGACTTAATGTACTTTATTTCTGCCTCACATTCAGTGGGTCAGGTGGCAGTGCCTCAGATGTAGTGAAGCTGCTTTTTTGTAAATAGAAGCGACCCACAGCTGTTGGTTTCTCTCCCTTCCTCCCCTGGTGGGGAGTTCAAGTTTGTGTCTTGTTTGAGCTAACAGAATGTGTAAACTCATCTTCCCTTGGTTATGGTTGTTGTTTTAAGTACTCACCAGAGCTGTGTTTTAAGATAATAAAGTTTTCCTTAGCTGCTTTCTCCATTCTTTATGCGTTATTAATTCTTCTACTGCCGCCCAGCCCGTCTGTTCTCTTCTTACAATTGAATTCTGAGTTTTGTCTTAAAAACTCTTAGGAGCTGTTTTTTGAGTCACACTTTTATATGAGTTAATTACTGGCCATGTCTCTATAGTTTGAGCAAAATTCATCATATTTACAGGAGCAAATTTTATTCCATATGTTCTTTTAAAAATGACTTGGTGGTAGAAAGATAAAACTTTCTGGCCTTAGGAGCAGATAAAATCTGTGCTATTTTTAAAGAACCTCAGGGTTAACCTTCTGATTTAGAATAGCAGTTTGTGCTGTGAACCTCTCAGAGATAAGTTTATTTTATTCTGAAAGTTTGACCTTTTTACTAAAATGACATGTATGACTTTCTTGATGTTTTAACCCATCTTTTATTTTCTCAGTCTATCCTCTGCTAATGTTATGGACATAAGTGGACTAATCACAGAAAACATTATAATAGGAGGTGGAAGCTCTGAGACCTGGCTCCAATCTTCTCTAAACCTCAGGAGCTTTTTTATTATTTTAGAGATCTATCTATTTTAGAAAATAAACTTTCACATGTCATAGATTGATAGCATCTTGTAATTTTAGAACTAGGTGCAGTTTCTATAACATTTGTAAAAATATATTTAGAAAATTTATTTTTATAAAACAAGTCACAAAAATATGGCACAAATTGAATGTTTACAGTGCAACAAATTACCTCGTTCCTGAGTGGATTTTATTTTTCTTTTTTTGTAGCGTTGAGATTTTTAGAGAACCCAATGTGTCCCTTGGTATCAGTATTGTTGGTGGACAAACAGTTATAAAACGCCTGAAGAATGGAGAGGAACTTAAAGGTATATTCATCAAACAAGTTCTAGAAGACAGTCCAGCAGGAAAAACAAATGCACTTAAAACTGGAGATAAAATTCTGGAGGTAAAGATGCTAAAATATTGTTTTTTTGTTAGAAACCTATTTTGAGACAGTAAAAGAATCATTGCCAGAAGACCTTTCTTCATGTGTTGGTACATGTGTATATAATTGGTGTGTTCTATTTATATGCCTTAGTTCGTATGTTGTATTGCAATTTATGAGTTTCTCAAGTGTAGAGAAGAACAAATAAAATGATAAAACAAAAACCCTCTGCTGATTGAAAACGACAGTTTAAAAAAGAGCTCTATATAGAATTGGGCAGATGGTGAGCATTATGCTTCTCTCAAGTCTTTAATGAGCTCTAAAGTTTATAATTGTGTGTCAGTGGAATATGTGTGCTTGCCTGGAGAAAGAAGTCCACCGTGTAAAGTTGAAGGCTCCATCAAGGAGAGAGTGGATCCGTGGTCCACATGTGGTGGGCTTTAGAGGGGTCAAATTTTAAAGGCACATCAAAGCACTGAGATTGGAATGTGGTTTTCTTTGTACTGGGTTTATTGAAAGATACATTAATTGGTATCTCTAGTCCCAGAATCTGCCTGTCCTTGGATTTATGTTTTCTGATAGAATGCAAAGGGCCCTGTAGGTCGTGGGTCAAAGTTGGATTAATTATTAGTCCTGCCTTATTCTTAGTTTCCAAATAAAATGGAATTGAGAATTCAAACCTAATGACATCATCATGAGGACTAAATCAAAGAATTGCATAAAGCTGCTCTGTGTATACAAATTTGGGGTTATGGAGATTGAGTGTTCCTCATCTGAAATGCTTGAGATCAGAAGTGTTTTGGTTTTGGATTTTTTCAGGTTTTGGAATATTTGCATATACATGCTGCACTATCTTGAGAATGGGATCCAAATCTAAACACAAAAATCACTTATGTTCCATATTTACCTCATACACAAAGCCTGAAGATAATTTTTATGTAGTATTTTTAGTACACTTGTAATCTGAAACCTGCCGCATGAGGTGAGGTATGGAGTTTTCCAAATTTTGAATTTTTGGATGAGGAATGTTCAATCTGTATTTGTGCTTGTAAAATACATTTTTTAAACACCCTAATGATATGGTAGTGAAGAAAATGCCCAAAAGTTTCCTCCTTTACAATGTTAACATTGATAGTGTTAAGTATGTTTGCTTAATACAGTGTTCTTGGAGCTGTGCAGACCATGTTAACAAGTTAGGTTTTCCGACTTTCTATAATAAGGAACCCTTTATAGTTACCCAAATTTATTGAACATAGAACCTAGAGGTGTTAGGGTACTTCTATTTTAACACAATTTGAAAAATATTCAACTTCTCAATTGTTATAATAGGCAATTCATTTAAAATATTCCTGTCAGTTTAATGGAAAGATAATAAAAGTCCAGAGAGAGATTCCCCACCATCTCCCCACCCCCAGAATTTTGTACTGTGCTAATGACAGGGTAAGAACTTAAAGATCTATTATACATAATAACTTATTCCACAATTGCCACACAAAGGGAATTAATTATGCATTATGCACTGCCAATTTTGGATCATTATATTCAACCAGGGCTGTTGTTAATAATGTACTTGTCATATTAATTTTCCTGAAGTCAAAATGTTATTTTCCTAAAAAAAGCAAAGCATTTTATGGGCCAATCTTATTTTTTTCTGGTTGTGGTCTGTCTAACTCAATAGACTCTGACTGTTCTCAACTTACACGAACACCGAATTAACCTACCAACACTATCAAATGCCTTTCCAGTTGGAATAAATTACTTGTGTTTCAGGTGTCTGGAGTAGATTTGCAGAACGCCTCGCACAGTGAAGCCGTTGAGGCCATTAAGAACGCAGGCAACCCTGTGGTGTTCGTGGTTCAGAGTTTATCATCTACTCCAAGAGTAAGTTTTAGTTCCTGTTTTCAAAAGGTTAATAATACCTTCTGCTTCTCTGAATCAAGCTTTTACTCCAAATATTTTTACACATATTTTCATTGTTACTTAGCTACAGTAGTTTTTAGAAAAAGTATTTGCTTTATACAAATTTAGTCATTAACTTCAATTTTCATTTTTCTTGCCAGTTTTGGTCTCCTGGTCAAATTTGAGTTATTATAGTGAGCTTTGATTTTAATCACAGGCTATGTTGGCAAACAGACCTGTTTTCAGTTTCTCAGTTCCTTATTTACCATCTTTTCTAACTAGGAGACAAGTTATTTCACTTTTCTAAGTCAGTTAATCTGTTTATAAAATGATTTGAACATAAAGAAGGTCAGGTGTGAAAAGGTAGAGGTAGGAGGATCATAAGTTAAGGCCAGTCTGGACCTTGGTAAATTTTAAAAGACCAGAGGTGTAGCTCAGTGGTAGAACATGGGAGAGGCCTGTGGGTTCAGTCCCCAGCACCACCACTACCCTCCCCCAAAAGAAAGAAAAAAGAAAGAAAAGACAGTATTTAATCATTAAACATTTTCTTCTGTACTTAATTACTTATTTGGTATGGAATTGGAACTCTTACATAAAAGTGTCGATGGCCGTGATGGGGAATCTTCTTGCATGGAGCAGGCCGCAACCTCCGCCCATCAGCAGCTCTGTGCAGCACTGCAGTACACAGCCTTCCTTTCTTGGTGCTGTGCTTACACCATCTAAACTGAGAGGGTGAATTGAATAAAGTCCTCTCATTTTCATAAAATCTGAAATTTAATGAGGCTTTTTGGAATTCAGTTTTTAACTCTTATGCTATTGAGAATGTCATTGAGGCCATCACTTTTATTTCTGGAAACTGAATTCAATAGGAAAATTGTCCAGATTTCATTTCCCAAGAAACAAATTCTGAGTAAAAACGAGTCAATCAAATTGTACATTTATGTGGCCAATTCGGAGTACCCTGCTGAAAAATATTCAAAGCATTTAAACAGGTTATAGAGTCAGCCAAAAAAGGCCACGTTTTCAATCCAGCCTTTGCTATTGAGCTGAAGTGGAAATTTCTTGCTTGGAGGACATGAACAGTGCAATATCTTTGAACTATTCAAAAAAAGGAAAAGCGGATACCTCTTCATCATCATGCCATGCTCACGTCTCTTCTCCCCTGTGTGCTGCAATAGGCTACCACACTGTGCACTCCGTTTGTCTAACATCGAACCGTCCGTGGTCCCAGCCAAGGAAGTACATCCAGTGGACGGTGTTAATTATTCTATCTATGACTTGTTCCCCTTTTAACCTGGTTTTAGCACAACCAGTTGAGTGAGGCAATGAAACAAATCATGTTTAATATTTGGCAAAGTGATTCTTTTGGCTTAATTATGGGTGTAAGTTGTATAGATCATCCAGGACTACAAAATGTAGGCAATGCTTTAATTTAAAAAAAAAATTTTTTTTTTAATTTTTGGAATCTCACAGTGTTGTTGCCCAGGCTGTCCCTGACCCCCTGGGTTCAGGTGATGCTTGTGTCTCAGCCTCCTGAGGAGCTGGGTCTGCAGGCATGTGCCACTGGCCTAGCTACCTTAATCATTTTGACCAGTTTGCATTAAATTTTGAACTTTCCTCAAAACTTTAAAAGAAGTCATTTCCTAATGTTGTGCCCATTAAAAGCCCAATATCTAAAAGTGCCATGGTAACATAAAAATTCTCACAACACCATGAATTGAATGGTGATCTTATGGGTACATTCTCAGCTGCTTTTCAGGAGCATGGTCACATTACCTTTTAAGCTGCTCTCTAAATTCTCAGCTGTATTTTCAGTATCCTGGAAAAATTTCGGTATGCATTTAAATTTACTTGGCAAATGCTTAGTTGAGAGCAGAACCCATTATTTATATGGTACTCCTCCACAGAAAGTTTATATGCCAAGATAACTTTTTTCACTTAATAATGTAACTGCTTTTCATGGTAGCACCACTTTTTTTTTTTTTTTCATTTTTCAAAACAAATTCTTGCTGGGGAGATAGCTCAGTTGGTAGAGTGCTTGCCTTGTAAGCACAAGGCCCTGAGTTCGATCCCCAGCACCAAAAAAAAAAAAATTCTTTTGAAATTGGGTTTATCTCTTCAACTCCTTAAGTTTTTCATCTTGTGTTTTCTTCTTTCTTCCTAGGGTCCAGTTGTATTTCCTTATTACCATAATGGTACCTAGTTTTTTGGGCACATGCATATTTTACATATTAATCATATGCAAATATTTATTTTTACTTTCACAAGAAACATGCTGTCTTCTGTTTTTCTAAAAGTTGTCTTTTTGGTGAGCATTTTGTCATCTGAATTTTGCTAATAATGAGCTTGTAGAAATATTTATCCTCTATTCAAAAAAAAATAGACCAACTTTGTTTTATTTTAAGTTTTAGGACAAGCCATTAGTATCTATAGACCTGCCATTCTCTGATTCAGGTTGTTGTGTACATTAAATAGAGAAATAAATACTAAGAACTATCATAGCGTCTGCTCATATGTTAATGAGTATTTATTATTATTTTCTTAAATGAAATATTCCTGAGGCTTTTTCATTCATTCTGAATTGATTTATTTCTTTAGCATAGTAAAAGTGAAGAAAATTTAATCTTAAATTTCATTTAGAGGGAAGTGGACTGTTTTGTTTTTAATTTTCTCTAGATTGACAGTTCCACAGTTCCTTTAATTTTCCATGAAAGTGGATTTGTTTTTTGGTTTTACTAAATTTTCATGTCTGTCATCAGGTTTCATGACAAGACTTGGTATTAACCGTTTGAAGAGTTTTAAAAAAAATAACCAAAATATGATATTTTCCTAAGATGTTTCATAGTTTTCCAAAAGAAATGAGTCAAAAGTAGTCTATGTTGTTGGCATCATTAAGAATTAAATTTATTTTTTATAAAATTGAACTTCATTCATTTATAAACATTTGTTGAGTGCAACTACATATTAGGTCCTTTTTGAGCACCTAGGTCAGCACTCAAATTTTATTTTGCAAAATGAAATGAAGTCGTCTTTATCCTTACCTTCTAGATTCATGCACACAAACTTTTTAATTTCTATTCCCTGATGATATCTATCTAGATATCTATGTCTGTCTGTCTATATATATATATATATATATATATAATATATTACAATATTTTGAGTTTATGTATCTTGAAAAATTTCCCAACTCTTATTGTTTGCTTAGAATTACACTTCTCATATCTGTACTTTATAGATGAAGTCATGAAGTTAATTAAGTATTTGTTGTTTAAAAAGTAGAGTAAGAAGGACTGGGGTTGTGGCTTAATAGAAGAGCACTTGCCTAATGTGCATAAGGCCCTAGGTTGTATCCCCAGCACCACAAAACAATAGCAACAACTGGTAAATGGATGGAACTGGAGACTATAATGCTAAGTGAAATAAGCCAGACTCAGAAAATGAAGGGGAAAATATTTTTTTCTGATATGTGGAAGCTGGTCTAAAGTTAGGGGAAAAAAGGAAAGAAAGGAAAGAAGAAGAAGATGGGGGTAGGAAATTCCATCAAAATAAAAGAAAGATCAGGGGAATAGGAGATTGAGGGAGAGGGAGGAGGGACAGGATAAGGGATAAACAGTGGAATGAATCTGACTGACTTCCCAATGTGCATATATGAATATACCATAGTCAATCTCACCATTATGCATATGCACAAGACACTAATTTTTTTTAAATTTAAATACATAGATTAGTAGAGCAGAGGAAAGGGAACAGGGGCAGGGAAGAGGAGGAGGGTAAGCATAAGCACTAGGGACTTAATTGGAGCAAATTACATTTTGTGCATTTATAATTATGTCAAAATAATCCTAATGTCATAGAACCAATAAAATAACTAAAATTGAAAAACAATGACAACACAGTAATACCTATAATGATGCTGGCACTTGAACTTATTCTTTTTTCTCCCACCTCTTTCTTTTTTTTTTTGGTCATAGGTCATTCCTAACACACATAATAAGGGCAACAAAATCACCAACAACCAGAACCAAGACATCTCAGAAAAAAAGGAAAAGGTAACTTGAACCTGTCAAGCTTCTAAAGAATGTTTATGGTTTCTTCTTGCATAGTTGAGCTGTAACTAATAAAAGTGTTTGTTTTTGATGAGTGTCAGTGCAGATGTATTGTGTATATTTCTTCCCTGTGCACGTAACTGGTTCTCACCAGGACAAAGCCCAGAAACCTGGGGAAACAAGTAGAAAAGGACCAATCAGCCGTTCTTGTCTGTCTCTTTCCATTTCAGTGTTTTGTCCATTCCTGGAACACGCTGCTCACACCTGGGAGTTTGAGATTTTGTTCTCTCAGCCTGGGAGCTCATTTCTCACTTTGCTCTTCCTTAAGAGTCCTTTTTATAACTTCAAGGAACAGATAGACCAAAGGTCATCTTTATTATGAAAACTAGACTGTCAATCAGCATCGATCACCCATTCCTGTTTTGCCACCTAAAGTCTAGTAGACTTCGTTAACCTAAAAATTATTTTAGGATATGGTATCAGATAGGGGTAAATTTTCACTTTTTCCCTTAAAGATAACTAGTTGTCCCACTGTTTTAAAATAGAACCTCCTTTACCCACTGATTTACATTGCAACTCTGTCAATACTCGGGTTACAAGGGGAGTCTCTGAGTTTCCTCTTTGTTTCCTTTGTTCACTTTTCTATCCCTGCACATATGCTGTACTACCTAAATTGTAAATATAATAAATATACAATAAAAGATATACCACATTATATAAATATATATTAACATTAAAGTATATTTATGTAAAACATATATATGCTTTTTCAATTTTTAATAAAATTTTCTTCAGAATGGTACTACAAATCTTTTGATTTATTCCTTGCACTTTGTGTTGCTATTAAATTGTGTCTTTAAAATCTTTTAAACATTTTAGGTATGGCCCTCTTTGTTTATGTACTCCATAAAATGCTTTTAATAAGGATGTAAATCCCAAATTCTAACACTCTTTCTGAAGATTTTTATTTTTAGATTTACTACGCAGATAATATGTACTTTGGAAAAAGCAATTTTCTTTATATTGTTTCATTGTTTTTCTTATTGAATCTGCAAAGATTTTTGGTATGTTTAATAGAAGTAATGTTAGCATTGTCTCTTTTCCTCTTGATATTTAAGAAGATGCCTTTAATATTTCATTATTGAATATCATGTGTGCTGTAGGTATTTGCAGATAATCTTTCAAGTTGAGGAAGTATTCGTCACTATTTTGCTAAGAATTTTCTTCATGAATGACACTGACATTGAATTTTATCAAATTTATTGCCTTATCAAATTTATTACCCACATCTTCTTGAATCCCTTAATGTGGTAAATTACATTTATAAATTTTAGAGTGTTGAACTAGCCTTTAACTTTTGAATTAAATTTAATTTGATCTTTTTTTTAACCACTGCTAGTATTGTTTCTTTTAAGATTTTTGCATCTGTGGTCATGAATGAGCTGCCTGGAAATTTTCATTTATATGGCTTTGGTTATGCCAATAACTAAAACGAATAGTAGAAGTATTTGTCTCTTTCACTCTTCTGAGAATTTGTGTACCATCTTAATTACCAGTTCTTTCATTGTTTGGTCAGACTAACCCTATGAAGCCATTTTGGGCCTGTGTCTTCTATATGAGAAAAATTTAAAATAGTAATTCAGTTCTTTAATAGTTGTTGAACTGCCCAGATTTTCTACTTTTTTCAGAGTCAGCTTTGGTCACTGTTTTTCCTAGGAATTTTTATATCACCCACTTTTTGAAATATTTGTTTGCATAAAGTTCATATATTATCATAAGTTTGATATTTCTGCTCCATCTATAGTTCTTTTGTACTCTGAATTTAGTAAATTATTTGCCTTTTTCTCAGTCGTAAAAGTCATATTTCATGTAGTTCTTTGTTTTGAAGAATCACCTTTGAACTGTACTGGTCTTCTCTGTGGTGTTATTTTTCTGCTTAATCAACTTTGTTCTCATCTTTATATAGACTTCTTGTTTGGGCTGCACTCATTAACCCCCATCAAATTGCTTAGTTTTATTAGTTTTTACCCTTTTTTTCTAAAATACTAATTTAAGATCATAAATTTTTTTCTAAGTCCACATTTACTGCATTTTGAGATTTTATGAATTTCTCTTGTTCATTACTAAATTTTAGGGGGCTTCTAGTTTGATTTCTCTTTAGGTTTATTTACAAATATATTTTAAATGTTTATGAATATTTTAAAGGATTTTTTGTTTCTAATTTGTTTCAGTTATAATCAGAGATTGTTGTCTATGAAATATTAGTTCTTTGACGTTGGTTGAGATGTTTTTGTGCCCTAGAACATAGTTGGTTATTGTAAATGTTGTTCTATTTGTGATTAAAAACAATGACTATCATATGTTATTAGGTACAGAGTTTAATCAAAAGTTATTAGGTCAAACTGAGTTATTCAGATGTATACTTACTAAGTTTTTGTTGTTGATAGCATAACTTAATGAGCACTCATCTTGCTGTTAAAATTAGTCTTTTTTATAGTTTTATTTATTTATTTATTTATTTTAGTTTTTATTTCACATGTTTTCAAGTAAGTTTATTAGGTTGCTATAAGTTTAAAATTGTTATACTTTCCTAGGGAATAGATGGTTATTTTACTATGTGGATATGGTATGTAGTAATGTCCGAACAGCTATTTCATCTAATATTAGTAAAAGGATGCTTTCTTTTTTGTGTCTACCTGGTATTTTGGCTTGGAATTTTTTGAGGTACACACATAAAATGAATTCAGGACTCCAACCTGAATGAAATTGTTAAGGAAAATCTTTCTTCTCCTTTTCTCTTCCACCTCAAACAAGGTCAAGGCCAGTAAATATCCCTACCAGATTCTGGGATCAGGATTTTGGTTTGTTAGATTTAACTGTTTTTATCTTTATCCTTGGTAGATTTTTTAAAGTCATAATTAAATTGAACACGTAGGAAAACTTTAATTATAGTCATGTATGTGGGGACAATGAAGATGCTAACTTGATGAGGATTTGGGGAAAGGTTTCTTGAAAAGAATAATATCAGGCTGTTTACCAAATTATAGGATTGTCTATTTTAACTGGTTGACTCCTGTCTTGAGTTCAGATCTTTTTTTTTCTTTTTTGAAACGAAATGTTATTTTTAGTTTTTAAAAAAAATTTAATATATTTTATATTAAATTTTAAAATTAAATTTTTATAAAATTTTAATATATTTTTTAATATATAAAAATCTTTATATATTTTTGGTGTACTGTGGATTTTAACTCAGGGGCACTCAACCACTGAGCCACACCCCCAGCCCTATTTTGTATTTTATTTAACGACAGGGTCTCACTGAGTTGCATAGTGCCTTACTGTTGCTGAGGCTGGCTTTGAACTCTCGTTCCTTCTGCCTCAGCCTCCTGAGCTGCTGGGATTACAGTCATGCACCACCATGCCCAGCTTAATTGAGTTCAGATCTTAATCACAAAGATAATATTCAGATTGGCAGTAGCACATATTGTGTGATCAAGATTATGTGGTTTTCCACAGATAATATGTATATTGCTTGCAGAAGTGTTAGGTATGGATTGCCGGTAATCACTGGCAGAATTCTTCCTTTTCCTTTTAGAAGTAATGGGCTTTATTTTCAGAGATGGTATTGGGGGGAAGAAGATGATATTTTTACTCCAACTTCTTATCTTGCTTAACCTCAAAGAGACACTTGGAACTCTATAAATTCTTAGCTCTCATTAGATAAAATGAGTAGATTGTGTTTCTATAATGGTCTAGAAAATATAACCTGTAATAACAAAAAGTAAAGCAGTGGTTCCTGGAATAGGCTGCCAGAGGTTGGTCTGTAAAGGACTTAGAAAGAGGTCCAAAGGAACTTTTGGGGGTGACATTTATGTTCATTATTTTGATTGTATTGGTAGATTAATTGTACACTTTAAAATGTGTGCAGTTTTTTGTACATCAGTTATACCTCAGTATAGTACAGTAAAGCTGTTGAAGACAGACAAATCACCTGCCCTCCTGAAGCTTACATTCTACAAGGCAAGACAAACAAGGTAGAATTCAGTGACTGCTGCTTGACCGCAACTTGGTGACAGGACATGAAGACCCATATAGTGTGACATCTGAGAGGGACTGGAATATGAGCTGTAGGAGGGCATGACATCATGTTCTCATTATTCTTCTATCCCAGTTTCATGGCATGTAATAGGCATGAAATGCAAGTTTTCTGTTTGAATACAGAATCCTAAATACAAAATCTCTGACCTCTGGTCACCAGGGATAGACTGATGCCCTCCAGGCAGGTGTCACCTTCTTGCACTGCTCTAACCATCCCCATGGTTATTTTGGGCCTCAAAGAGTTACCAAATTGCTTTTTAGAAATTTTATCCATTATTTTTATGTGGTGAAAAAGAATTTCTGAGAATATTTAGTCTACCCTATTCCTAGAATTTTAGTGATTGATAATGTTGACTTGAAGCTCTGACTATTCATCAACTATTTGTTGGAAACCTCCGCCAGTTACTGTGCAGCAGTTCTGGGATATACCTAAAAGGAAACAGACTTGGTGTCAGTCCTTGGGCACCAAACAACACACACCACGTGGTTAAATGAACAGGCTACTAATTTAATTACTTCTGGCAGGTAATTTAGTCAATTCAGGAAGATTCCACCTAAGATCCCAGGCAGGAAAATGTAAATGTTTAATTGTTAACAACTTCGGCCAATTCCATTAAGCCAAGTACATAGCAAGGCTGTCTGTATTCAGTAAGAATCTTGTAGGAGCCCAGAACTGCTAGCAGTCAGTCTCTTCAGCTGAGTTCTTCATTACAGAGGAAAACAGCTGACCACTAAGCTGACACTGTATGAAATCATATCCCAGTCTACATCTCCATTATGGGATGGTGTTTAGCGGCTGCATAATGCTCTTTGCTATTTTTCTTTTCTCTGAAATCACATCTCATGTGCCAAGCCACTTACTGCATTCTGTAATGATGAAGCACCTGCGTTCCAAGGGGCACATGGATGAGGGCAAAATGTAGAAGAATGAACAGAAATGTAATTAGTAGTTAATAGAGATGTGCCCAGGGCACCGTGGGAGTACACCCTTTCCAAAGTCAGGATGCTCAGGTAATGACTGATCCATCTCTTCAAAAGTTCCTGTCATCAGAAGAAATTCTTTTATATATTATTCTCTTCTTAATATGAAAGCATTATATGTTCTCTAAAATTATGGACAAACCAAAAGAAGGCAATAAAAATCACCCAAAACTCATTTCTAACAGGTGTAAGTTAGAAATAGAAATTTTAGCTTGAGGTCTTTTCCATTAAAAAAAAATTTTTAAAGAATTACTAAAAAAGAATCAATTAGCAGGTCTCAAATAAATTCCTTGTTTTTTGTTTATGCCTCATTTCAGTATTTTCTGACCTATTTTGCCTTATATAGAGCTTGAAAGAATAGGCAATCAAGATCCATAGATCTTGGCTATAATCCCTGCTACTCCAGAGGCTGAGGCAGAAGTTTGAGTCCAGCAACTTAGTGAGACTCTCTCAAAATAAAAAGGAATGAGGCTGTGACTCAGCGGTTAAGTGCCCTTGGGTTCAATCCCTGCTACAAAAAAAAAAAAAAAAGGTAGAAATATTAAAGTTTCATAACTATTTTGCATTTTCTTTCCTTTTTTTTTTTTTTTTTTTTTTTTACAGTTTTGTGTATTCTGTGAATGGATTTCACAGCTGGGAGATTTGTTACTGGAGAAGTAGTCCTCAACAATTAGTTAACTTCATTTTTTTCCCCCAAATATCAAATGAAAATATTGTCTTCTGACAGAGTTCCTAAAAATGAATTTTATTAAACTTATGAAAATGTTAGACTTATGCATTGTAAGTTGCTCCTCAATTTACAATTGGGTCATGCCCCAATAAGACCATAATAAATTGAAAATATTATAAGTTGAAATTGCATTTAATACATCTAACTGAACATCATAGCTTAGCCACATGGTGTACTGTAGAGTATAGTTGCCTCTCCTTGTGGTCCCATGGCTGAGAGCTGTGCTCGCTGCTGCTGCTGCCTGGCTTCTGAAGAGAGTGCTGTACCACATCATGTACCCTGTGAAAACGTCAAAATTCAAAGTACAGTTTCTCCTGCTGGTGTATTGCCTTTGTACCACTGAAAAGTTGAACCATCATATGTTGGGGACCATTTGTACTTAAAATGAGAACATTTTCTTTTCTATGAATTACAACTCTGTAAATTTGATGTTTTGACATTGATCTGTTCCCAGTAAAGATCTAGACTCGAGGTTTAGAGGGACCTTGTGAAGACACTTTACAAAGAACAAAATGATTTCTTGTGAATCTCCTGATGGCACTTAGAATATTTCATTATATCTGTGATCTGATTATTCTTAATAGCAACAAATAATTCAGTGTACCATCAGTGATGTTCCTCTTTGTGTTAGGCCTTCAAATTGGCTGATTGTATGAGCTTTGTATCACTGTGACCGAAATACCCAACAAGGTCATCTTAGGGAAAAGTTCCTTTGGGCTCACAGTTTCAGAAGCTCAGTACAAGATTGTCTGACTCTATCACTTAGGATCCAAGATGAGGCAGAACATAATGTTGAAAAGACATGGAGGAAGAAAGCTACTTAGCTCATGGCAGCCAGGATGCAGAAGACTGAGGTGCTGGGGACAAAATATAAACCCAGTCATGCTCCCAGTGACCTGTTTCTTCCAGTCATGCCATCTGCCAACAGTTACCACCTAGTTCAGTAGTCCTTTCAATAATCCATCAAATGGATTAATCCACTATTTAACTGATAGTTCACAGTCTAATCATTTCACCTCTGAATGTTGCTCCATTGCCTAACATGAGGTTTTTTTTTTGTTGGTGGTTGGGAGGACATCTCATATCCAAATCATAACACTGATAATATTCAGGTTAATATGTAAGTATTTATTATATTGAGATATATTTTTATACATATACATTTGAGTACATACCTAATACATAATCATGTGGGTATCTTGTAGCGTTGTTATAAGTATTTTTATAGTCCTGTATATAAGGTTGTTTATAATCCATGCTGAGACCAAGGAGATCAGGAAGAAGGATAGCCATTTCTAAATTCTCAAGTCACTTTGGCCATGCAAATCTGGATTATTACATAAAAATGCTTCTGAGTCGATTGCTGTGAAAATGGGATTTTTTATAAGGCTGGCACATCTAAAGTCACATAGTTTCACTTTTCTGGAAATTCTTATTTCAGTAATGTTTATCAGTCTCTCTAGGCCAATCAGAATCTTTTTTTTTGTTTTAAGAAACATACATCTACTTTATTAATATACTAAAGATAGGAAAATATTTTATATTGAACATGAGAGATGAGGATATTTCTCACCTACAGGCACTCAGAGAGCTGTCAGCTTCTGTCCTACTGTTTAGACCCAGAAATGCAAAAACCTAGCTGGTCACACACCTGCAATGCTAGTGACTTGGGAAAGAGGCAGAACTGTAGGTTTGAGGTCAGACCCAACATCTTAGGCCCTAAACAATTTTGTTAGACCCTGTCTCAATAAATAAAAAAGGCTAGGGATGTGACTCCGTGGTTAAGCGCCCCCTGGGTTCAATCCCCAGCACACACACCGCCAGAATGCAAAAACCCACCAGCTATCTGTCAAAGCACTCTTCTTTGCAATAGACACAAGACATTTTCTAGTATAAAACCGCAAACAGGCAAAGAAAAAAGAATAACAAGCATGCTGTCTGTTACCTCTTAGCCCACAGGGAGTAGATTCCTACAGAAGCTTCCATCAAATGCTGCTAAGTGTGCAGACTATAAAACCAAATCCATTTTCACTGCTACTAATGGGAAATAAGTTATAACCCAAGTACACAGAACCAGATTTGATCTATCAGAAACAAAAACATAAGAATTGGAAAATTTTTTTTTAAAAAGTAAAAGGAAAAATTCTGTTACTACTTGGAATTTACTGCAGGAGCCTAGAAATCACGTAAATGGATTTAAACACCTCATGAATTGCATATCTGAGGCATCACAGTTTAATTGGTTCTGGAAGGCGAGTCTACTTCAGCATCTCAGTGGGACTTCCAAAATTGTCAAAGTCTAATTTAAGAAAAATAAGTAAAATGTGCAGGTGTCAGGTATATATTTAACTCATCAATGAGGGAATGAGCTAGTAAGCCTGGTGCAGAGAAAATTGAAGAGAGGGAAGTCCTTACAACTGCTGAAAGAAAGAATACTTTGGATTCCCATTTATATATAAAATTGGTTAAAGTTGTACATGGCAAAAAAACTGCAATCTTGGGAGTTAATCTTTTCTATAGGACTAAAGTCATTGGCCCATCTATCAGACAAGATTAATATGCAGGACTACTGAATAAGAACCATTTGCATCAGTGTCATTTTCTAAAAGTTCATCTGTCAGGGAGTCCGGGCAGCATCAATGACAAGCAGTTATTTAGTCATTCAGCAAATACTATGTTCCCGGGGCTGTTCTCAGTTG
The DNA here is from genome assembly GCF_902686445.1 of Sciurus carolinensis. Classification (NCBI taxonomy): domain Eukaryota; kingdom Metazoa; phylum Chordata; class Mammalia; order Rodentia; family Sciuridae; genus Sciurus; species Sciurus carolinensis. Next base: position 159,240,859 of record NC_062213.1, on the reverse strand, counting down.
AAGATGCCACTGAGTCTGTCTTGTGCTCTACCTTCATGGGGATGGTCATGACCTGGACTAGCTGGCTAGACCTTGCTACCGCCTTCATTACCACAGGGAGAGCCCGATGCTGCCCACACCCTTCTCCAATGTGTGGCAGAAGAATGCCTCAGGTATTTGGCAACCCACATTCAGACAGTAGGGAGGTCTGGGTATACTTATAAGAGTGTTGGTAGAAACCAATCAAACAATGTGTCATTTCCCCCTTAAATATATTTTAAATGCTATTAATAAAAATTCATACCCCTTAATATTATTTTCAAATCCAACTAACCTTGTTCTAGATGTTGTCTTGGTCAAAGAATAACCTTATTCCGAGCAAAAGGTTTCTTGAAAAGAATTCATTTGCCTTTACTCTCCATTTCACTCCCGTGCTTTTTTTCCACTCAGAAAAGTTAAAGACAGAGATCACCCTTCTGTATTCTCTTGTTGCTTAACAAGCATTTTGTATTTGGCATCTTTTCTTCCTTCATCACTCTTGCGTTTTATGCATTTCTGAATTTCCTCAAATGTGTATAATTGCTTCTGTGGTTAGACACTGTATTAAATAAAAACGGGTAGGTGTTTTCTTCCGTGAGTCTCAAATACTGGTTTCTCTTCAGAGAAATTCATCGTGTGTCTACACCGTAATGGAGCAGGCATGGTCTACTTACTGAAGTCTATCCTGCCATTAGTGGTTTTGTCATATGAAGGATAATTGAATGTACTTTATTGAGGTCCTGTAGCAAAGCAAATCTTAATCCAGTTATGTTGGTATTCGTGGAGGACTCGGGTATATCGGCTCCTATTCTTCAGAGCAGCTTGGATCTCACTATAAAGTTTGGCATGTTTTATTTTTCTCCACGTTTAAGAAAATGTCTCCATACTGTGAAGGTAATCTGATCATAGAGTTTTTTTTTCTACTTCAGTTATCTATATGAATCAAATATTGATGCTCTATATCATTGGACTATAAACTGAAACCATACAGAAATAATTATCACAAAGATTTTTTTTTATATATATTAAGATGTGTCTTGGTCATCTAGAGACAGATGAATACCTTTTGGTTAGAAAACCTGGATATTTCATTAAGTATTTTCTTAAGAATGAAATCTGTAGATTCTATAATTGAAAAAAAAAAGAATTATAGAATTAACACCTTGAGCAGTTTTTACTTAAGGTTTATTTTAGAAATGTCTTTCATTTGAATTGTTTTGTTAAAGAAGATTCATCTCCCACAATGTAAAGAAAATGTACATACTTGCCTTTTCACTGGGAAAGAATACCTTCTTCTAGGTGGGTCAGCAGTCTTCATAGGTGTGCTTTTGAATTTCTGTTTTCTGTGTTCCTGTGTTTATATCACAAGAGTCACCTTTATAAAATAATGTAAGTATAAGAGAATAAATTATTTGTTTTTGAATCCTTGAATTATGACTGCAGTTACCTATAGTCAAATATTTCCAGACCATCTTTTTATGCTTTTTGTCAGCAAGAAAAGGATTATGCAAAGCAATTAAACCTTCTCTCAAATTTTGCATCTTCAGAGGCAAGGAACAGCTCCACCTCCTATGAAACTGCCACCTCCTTACAAAGCTCCGTCTGTGGACAGTGATGAAAATGAAGAAGATGATGCATTTACTGACAGTGAGTTCCTTTATGTTTAATAAGTGCAGGATGTATTAAATTATGCCTTAATGACTGCTGTACATTTTTCAAATAAAGTGCAGGGGGAAGCTTAAAAAATGTGCGTGAACATATGCAAAAAAAGAAAATTTATATTTGAAAGTTTTGTGACTGATTTCCTAGGCTTTTCTCTTTGACATTGATAGAAGGAATGCTGAAGGAAGCTGTTACACATTATTTTACCTGTATTCCCTTCCAGTTTGGTGATTTGGTTGTTAATACAAAAATGCTAAGAAGTCCTTGGAATTCTGAATTGGGCATAGATGCCAGCTCTTGATTATTTACCTTACTCAAAGTAATGTTGATATTGCTAATGCAAAATTACAGGAGGCCCACCAAGTCATATTCAATCCTTTGGAACTCATTTCACAATTTTTTGTACTAATAGTATCAAATATACATTCATATTTTGTTTGAGACTTTATTCAAAAGAATTTGCATTTCTTTTGTGAATGTACCGTATATGTAGTTAGACCTGATTGCTAATGTACACAGAACTTCTTAGGGAAATGAAGAAAATGTTTTAAAATTAGTAGTGATGATAGTTGTACAATTTGTGAATATACTAAAAACTACTGACTTGCTTATTTTAAATGTGTGTGGTTTGTGGAACACCATAATACAGGAAAAGGTTTTTCTATAATATATGAAAAGATTTTGATATAGAAATTAAAAGTTAAAAATTCTGGCTTCAGCATTTTTTAGAGTGTAACTTTGAGGATGCCCTCTTTTATAAAAAGGGTGTAATAATGTTAACTACTTCATAGGGTTTTGGGGAGGATTGAAATAAAGCAATATGGTCATTAACTTGCCACTTAGTATTCAATGGATACTATATTACACCTTTTATTGTTGTTAGTAATAATTATTATTAAGTTAGCTTTTTAAAAATATAATAGCAAATACATAAATAAATAGAAATAAAATGCAAAAGTTAATGAAACTGCTGGGAGAAGTGGTGCACCTGTAATTCCAGCAACTTGGAGGCTGAGGCGGGAGGATGGCAAGTTCAAAGTCAGCCTCAGCAGTTTAGCAAGGCTCTCAGCAACTTACCAAGACCCTTCTCATAATAAAAATTAAAAAGGCCTTGGGATGTGACTCAGTGGCTAAGTGTCGCTGGGGTCAATCCCTGGTAGAAAAATAAATAAATAAAATAAATAAATAAATAAATAATTGAGTTGACTTTATAAAAATTTGATTTGACCTTTCAATTTTACAAGCCCATTTTCATGTATTATTTTCTTCATTTATTCACATCTTGGTTGACTATCATCTGCCTTTTAGTAACAGTATTAAGTGAGTCTGCTGTTCAATGGGTAAAACACAGCTCCTTTTTCATTGGTGGAAGCACCAGCCAAAAAGGGAGGGCACAAAGACACAGGGATGAAGTTGGATGTGGACTCTGGTGATGCGATTCTCAGCCTGTTTGGAGACTCCGTCTGAGCTTGTTCTGTCGTTCTTCCTTGTTCTGATAGGCAAAGGCAGCTGCACAGAATGGCAATAGGTTGTTGACTGTTCGTAATTCCTGGCTGCTAGAAGGCAGTGTCACCTCATTACTGGAAAACCTGGTTTAAGTGTGCAACCAACGCCGTTCCAGTATTGGTTCTACTACGCAGGAGCTGTGTGTTCTTGGACAAGTTATTTAACTTATTCAAGGTGCACACTGGTTATCAATAAGGGAACTAGGGACTGTCATAGAATAACCTGCCTCATAGGATTGTTGTGAAGCGTGAAAAAACTGAGTGTAAGAACTGTGATACCTGTTAAGTGCTCTGGTTGACCAGTTGCCAGGCATTGTTCCAAGGCCTTTACGTATATTATTAACATAGCTGACGTAATAACTTTGTGAGGACTCTAATTATACAAACAAAGAAACAAGTTCAGAAAAATTAAGAACTGAGTCACAAACAGGGAATAGGGTTCAAACCCGGGCACTGTGACTCCAGAGCCAGTACCATTGTCTACACTTGTTACTTAAAACACATTACTGTAGCAGAAATAGGTACAAGTGATGTGGGTTCTCCTGTGAATGGCACTTACAGGCCGTGAGAAAGGTCACGCATCTTCTCCTCCTCCTTACTGTGGCAAGCTCATGTGTGTGTCACATGCACAGACACACATACGTGGCATCATGAGGCTCAGGAAATCTTTCCATTTACACTGAATACATAAAAAGACTATGGTACCTTCTGACTTCAACTTGGGACATTTCATAGGTTCTCCAACAAACCTATGTGGGCTGTATAGGTGACTCTCTTCTCCATTTATTTTGGTCTCTGATGTTTTCCTTCTCAATATACATTATTCCTTTCCTGTTTTACATCCCTTTGATTTCACTGTTAACCTCTAAAAGAATTTGAGCCATGTTGGAGTATTTCTTGAGTAGTTCACATTTATAATACAGGCAAGCCTAAAGTCTCCAGCCACTGTATATTTCCTCTGGGATGGATCTCGTGGGTTTTTCTTAGTTTTTTAATTCTTACTAAATTAATATTCTGTTTATCTGTCCAAAAGTGAAAGTAGATCAGGTCACTGTTTTATCAGATTTTTACTGTTTGGTCTGAACATTTCTTTTTAATAGTGGTGAAATGTGATTATATAACTTAACTGAGGTCCACAGCTCTGAAGTTGATGGCTGAACTTCAAGGGTTAGGCCCATGGCCCTAACCTTTATTAGAGAGATCACCAACATGAGGTACACATCACTTTAAAAGTACTAAAAGTATTAAAAGGCTGTTAGTTGCTTACTTAAAAAGTTTATCCAGTCAAGAAGTATTTGTTGAGTGGATGTCACAGGTGGGCGGACACTGTTCTGGGTGTTTGGGATGTGACAGGGGATATGGTCGTTCTTTCATTAACTGATATTCCAGTAGGGAAGGAAGACTGTAAATTAGACAGTTTAATGATAAACATTATGAATGAAATAAAATAATTGTATTTAAATAAATAGCATGTAAAATAAAATACCAAAAGGTAGAATGAGAAAATAAATGCCTCAGATGAGGCAATGTGAGGTAGGATGGTTAAGAAAGGCCAAGATAAGATCTAAGTGACAAAGGTCTGGCTCATGGAGTTATCATATAGATAAAGTTTGTCGTTGGTGTTTGAACTGTGACTCAGGGTAACATAAAATTTTACTTAACAACTCGTGAATCAACTTTATATCATGTGACAGAATATTTGAGGACACCCATTTAAAGGAAGAAAAGTTTTATTTTAGCTTACAGTTTTAGCACACAGTGACTTGCTTTGGGCCTCTGGTGGCCCAGTACATCATGGCCAAGGAGCTGCTCACCTCATGGGGGGAGGGAGAGAGAAGAATGAGAAGGAGGGGGAGGCCCACATCCCAGTATCCCTCCAGTGGCGTGACTGCAATGACCTTAACTTCCTTCCACTAGGCCCCACCTCATAATGGTTCCACCAGTTCCAACAGGACCTTTGGGGGATACATAAAACCCGTAACATACTGATGTAGATGCACACACACACAGGAATATGCACGTATACTAAGACAAAAGAATCTCAAAATATTGCTTACCTTTATAATGTGATGAATTTTATTCTTTTTCTCTTATTTCACTTTTTAAAATGCTGGTAGCTCTCACTGCAGGTCCAACGTGGGCAAGGGAATGGGTTCCTGTAGAAGGGATGGGCTGGCTGCGAAATAACAGCTAAGAAATTTATCATAAAGAAAGGAGACAGAATTATCTTTTGAAGCAGGTGCATGACCGATTGAGCCGTCCATAAGGGACTTGCTCTAACCAAAAAAATGGAACCCTGCTTTGTTTATTTATGGCAATATAGATCAAAGGGTGCTGGGGAGGAGCTTTTTCCGTGAGAAACAGGATTCACTGGAGTTAAGCAAGCCATTTGACTCTAGCAATTCGAATCCACTTCTGGGGCCTGCATTCAAACTCCAGTGGTGAACCAACCTCAGGAAAACCACATGCTCCAGGCAATCTCAAACAGTTTTCCATAATTGTGAATTACTGAAGCCAGATTTCTCCAATAACTCAACTAAGCTTCGGGGTTTTTTGCAGGTCATAGGTGGTTTCCCACAGGTAGTATATTTCATGACTAACAGATGAATTGTAGCCTATAGTATGAAAAACACCAATCTAGATCACTGGTTTTGAATCTTCTAAGTGCATCAGAAACACCTATAAAGCTTGTTAAAACATTAATTTATAAGCCTACTCCCAATTTCTGATTCCCATTAATTTGCATTCCTAATTAGTTCCTCAGTGGTGCTGCTACTTCTGCTACCCAGGAACCACACTCTGAAAACCATCAGGATGCTGAACTCATGCTGATAAGTATTCTGTGTAGATAGCAAGGATACCTGAACCCAGCACCTACTCTCTGAGATAGTAAAGGAGCATTCTAGCATAAGAACACTTCCGGATTATGAGATTACATGACTTGTGAGAAGGAAATATTTCAGGAAAACTTCTATCACTTAATCTTGAGGATCAACTGTGGAGTGCTACTGAGAAATTGAGGAGATTAGAGACATAAATGTAATCATTGGATTTAGCACCAAGGAATTGATAAGGAAGAAGGGAAAGGTAATACTTGATAAAGTAATTATCTTTTAAATTATGGTAATTAAATGTTCCAGTCAGCATACAGAGTATGGTATGCAATAGGTGTTTATATTTTAGATATTTTATTTTGTCTTGTTTAACATATTTTATGACACAATAGTTTCTATATCATAAGAAATCTTACAATCATCAGTTGAACCGAAGTTGCTTGAGTTTGAATTAAGAATTAGGAAACAATTGGGCTGGGGATATAGCTCAGTGGTAGAGCACTTTACCTAACAGGCATGAGGTCTGTGTTCAAACCCTAGCACTGAAGGGGTGGGGGGATTAATTATGAAACAATTAAGAATTAAGCTTTTACCTCATCAATACTTAGCAAATGACAAAATTACCATTGTCAAAGGTAATGGTAATGCAGGATTTGTCAAAGTTATGGGTTGAAGTTGCAGAATATTTTTGCTGACTTCATGAGAATAGCCTTAAATCCAAAACTAAAAATGATTGCCTTGTCAAGGACTTAGGATCACTAAGGACATGAAGAGATCACTTGGTGGTTCACTGTCCTATGGGGACTTTAAAGTCTTTGTTTCTCACCTCACCCCTGTCTGGTCTCCTACCCAGATTTTCAGTTGGCTCTTGGAAACATTTTAATATAAAGCATTTTTCCCACTAGCACTTTAAATCTTTTCACCCGGATAAAACATTGTTTCCTTCAAGACTGACCTTTTACTTTGTGTTCTCTCTTAGGTGAAATCATTACTAGGGGTTCTCATCTCCCCGCACCAGAATGAAACTTCTGTTTATTATTTCTCTTCCTAACAATGATCATAAACTCGATCACTCTTTATTCCCAGTCTCTCTCACATTTGTAGTTTCCTTTACATTTTTATTGCCACAATTTTAGGAACTTTCTGAGTATGTACTGTATGCCATACATTCTCCCTAACTCTTCAAATACATTCTTGATACTTAGAAGAGCCTTTGAAAGAGATACTAAACCTGTCACTTTCAGCTCAGTGTTTCCTCTACAAAGCTTTGCCTGACTCCTTAATACAGTACAAATTCCTGCATTTTTCTTCTATACCACTTAACAACAATGTCGATTTTCATGTAATTATTAGATTAATATCTGTCTTTGCCTCTAAAACCTTTAAGTTCCATGAGGCTAACGACCCTCTCTGTTTTGGCCTGACACCTTATAGAAGTTCAGTGTTTGGGACAAATGAACAACAGGGGTATGTGACTTTCATGGTCAACAGTGGGGATGGAAATGAAAAGGCAGGTTTGGTGGTGGTGCTTCAGAGATACCTTTTCTGCTGACCTGTGCTACCCTTCAACTTTCAGAACATTCTGTGCAGAACAGTTTGGCGTCTCTTTCTCAGTAGGCAGTTCCCCAACTTATCTAAACTTTGCCACCCCTTGGGAACGAAGTCTAGAGAAGTCTCTAGCTCCGTGAAACCCAGCTTTGATCTTAGAGGTTAAATGCTTTTACGCCAGCCACATCTTTCTGACTTTTGGGCATTCTTTCTTTCAACTACATCTCCAAACCACAGGGAGCATCAGGTTTTGGAATGACTTTTGGTAAGATATGAGGGAGATCAAAAGAAGCAATGAGACTCATACAATAGACTTGATTCTCCACTCAGATGAGGACCTAGAAACTCTAAGTGCAATTGGCCTGTTTGTTGTGCCTGGGCTTTTAAGTGGAGAGCACAGATGTGTGTGGAGCCCTATCCCAAAGGAATTCGGAAGTCCCTTGTTTATACCTTAATTCCTGAATGAAAGACTCTCTTAGGTGATTTGCTCTTCTACCTTAATTTTTTTTTTTTTTTCTCTCTGAAGGAACCTGGTTTAAATAGTGACTGTAATACATCGTTATGGGCTTTGTCACAGACTCTCCTACTCAATTATGTTGTAGTGGAATATTTATATTAAGGGTATATTTGAGTTATAAAACGTAATGGTAAAATTATCCTATGATCTGGCGCACCCAAATAAAAATTAAATTGCCAATACCTTGTATCATCCTGATTTATTTTAATTCTTATTGTTTTATTTCAATTATTTTAAAAGATAAAGTACTAGATAAGACCTTCTGAAATGTGGTTTATTACCAAATCTGTTACTTGGAGTCATGATAGCTGTAAGTTTAGTGAAGATGACTTTTTAAAGAAAATTTTAGCTGGGCGTGGTGGTGCACACCTATAATATCAGTGACTCAGGAGGCTGAGGGCAGGAGGATCGCAAGTTCAAAGCCAGCCTCAGCAAAAGCGAGGCACTGAGCAACTCAGTGAGACCCTGTCTCTAAATAAAATACAAAATAAGGCTGGGGATGTGGCTCAGTGGTTGAGTGCCCCAAGTTCAATTCCCGGTACTTCCTCTACCACCCCCCAAAAAAAAAGAAAGAAAAAGAAAACTTTATTGAGATATAGTTTATATGCCATACAAGTTACCCACTTAAAGTATGCAGTTCAGTAGCTCTTGGTATATTCAGAGTTCACCCATCACCACTATTAATTTTTGAACATTTAGCACATCCTTATCACACTGTCCTCTATTAGTGTCCTTATTAGCAGTCACTCCACATCATTGTATTTAAAATTCTTTATATGCATATATAAATATTTATATCTTAACTTATAAAAAGTCTTTTTAGATCATGATTATGTGTTCCCATGGAATGAATGGAATGGTTTGGGAAACCGTGTCAAACCTCCTCCTAAAAACAAAACAAAGAAGAACTTTATTCAAGTATGGAAGAAGATAAGGATAGTTGCTAGCCCAATTGTCTTGAAGAATCTAACAATGCATTAAACTAACCTCCTCTCCCTCCAATAACTAAATATTTTTTTAAAAATAGGAAGAGAACAAATCACAGATGGTATAGTCATCAATCTCAAAAGTTCAAAACCTAAGAATCCTTTAGCTACCATAAGTAAGGCTGTATATAAATTATGCATATGAAAAAAATCAATATTATCTACTTAGAAAATATAAATTTCTTAGTGGCAAGAATGGCAATGAATAGAAAACATTTAGGAATTCTGCAATTAGAAAGTTAAAACTCAGACTGGGGACCTAACTCCGTGGTAGAGGCACTGGGTTCAATCCCCAGCACCAGAAAAAAGAAAAAGAAAAATGTAAAAGTCGTGGAAGTGGACCATAACACCTTGAGTCACTTATTAACAGGGACTGTGGTGAAAGCTATAAAGCCACTCCCCAGAAATGTGTGTGCTGATAAAAAGAAACATCATCACCCATGTGGGGACACACACATACACTATTTTGAGCATCATTTACCCATTTAGTGGAAATCTTGAACCCCATTTAAGACTTCCTAGACCACAGGTTAACAACCCCTATTGTTTCTCTTTTTTTTTAAAAGAAAACCATGGAACCTAATTTAAGAGTATTTGAGGAAAATTTGAACATACTATTTCCTCAACTGGAAAACTAAGACTATAGATTTAAATAATATCTAAGTTAGTCTATAAGTTTGTTGTAATTTGAATTAAAATCTTTAGTGGTATGTTTTTTAAAAATACGATAACTTGATTGAGAATTTACTTGGAAATTAAATGCTAGACAATTTTGGAAAAGAAAAGTAATGAACAGAGGATTTTGCTTCTCTTAGTATCTGAATCTTTTCTAAACAGATGACTTTCAAAATCCATCTAGAGCTTGTAGATGTGAATGGCAGTGTTTTCTCAACCTTGATACTGCTACCATCTTGGCTGGTTAATTTTTTGTGGTGGGAGTGGCTGTCCTTTGCATTATAGGATGGTTAGCAACATCCCAGGTCTCTGTAGTACCCTTCTTACTCACCCCGGTTCTGACAGCTCAAGACATCTCTACTTATTTTCATCTTCCCTGGTTTAAATGGAAATAGGGATTCTACTGTCACTTATTGTTTGGGGTATTAAGGAATAATCCCATACAATGAAGAATTATCCTGTCCAGAGCCAAAAGTACTCCTGATTAAAAACATTGAAACTGCGGTAACTAAATCACTGTAGTATTTGCATTAAAAGTAGTCCACAAATAGACCCAAGTATCTGTATAGAATTAATATAAAAATACCTTTTTGAAATAGTGAAAATAAGTTAGATTATTAATAAGTGATGAAGTATGTAATCATTTGGGGAGAAAACATAGAGTTCTTCATTTCTCACCAAAATTACAAATTAATCCCAAAAGAATTACTCTAATTCTAATAACTGAAAACATAAACATACTATTAAAAGTGAAACACATTATTATCTCATGTACATGTATGACTACATGACTGATGTGATCCTGCAATATGTATAATCAGAAAAATGAGATTACACTCTATGATCTATCAAAATGTATAAATGCATTCTACTATCATGTACAACTAATTAGAACAAATAAAATAATTTTTTAAAAAGTCTACATAAGATTTTAAAATAGATATATGATCATAATTTTTCTTACATAAAACTTAGAAAGGATGTATACTTATGTAAAATATATAGAGAGTGAGAAAAAAAAAGATGTCCAGTAATTAAAAAACAAAAATCAGACAATATGTGAAACAGATTTGGGCAACAAGTACAAAATGCTTAGTCTCTAATAGTGAAAGAAATATAAAGTAATATGAAAATTGGATTTTTTTGCCTATTAGATTACTTAAGGTTTTTAAAATTACTGTTAATCATTTTGGAGAGGTTGTAGAAAAGTATGAGTTCTTATATGCTGTTGTATGAATAAAAATTCATTTATCTCTTTTTGAAGACCTATTTAGCAGCATAGTAAAAAAGTTAAATGTGCAGATTTTTGGAATAATTTAGCTTCTAGTGGTATTTCCTAAAAATTTCACTGTCCATGTGAATATACATATATATATATATATATATATATGCATCTACAAAGATGGTTTATACCAGCATTTTTCACAATTGACCATTATGATATATGTTATATGTACTTACTGTATAATACACTTGGACAAGGCCACCCAATATCAAGGTACATCTCTTTCCTTTGGTTTCCTTATTTTTAAGATGAGGATGAACTCTTACACAGGGTTTCCTGCAACTGATTAATGTATAGACCATGTTTATATAAAAAGTGGCATAGGTCTGAGGATATAACTCTGAGGTAGTATGTTTGCCTATTGTGGAAGAGGCTGTGGATTAGATACCCAGCACCAGACATACCCACATACACAGTGACAGGAGTGGCCCAGAAATATCATGAACTACTACTTTTTATTTTTATCGATAGTAATATAAAATTTTTCAGTGTGTGCCAAATGGCAGTGTCTGCCATTACAGAATTAAATTTCGGCATAACAATATATTATAAATTTAGTGGTAAAGTGCATTTATGTATGCATATATACCTGGCACCAAAAAAGGAGATAGTTTTATCTGAAATTATTATAATTTAGGTTTTAAAAGTCATTGTTAATACTTCTTTAATACTGTCCACTGCTGGTCTGCTCCCTGATCACCTTTGTACACTTGCACTATTATTATACCTTTACTTTCAACTAAGATCACTAGAAGAGAAAGATATTTCATTTGGATTATTTCACTTTTTTCTAAAAGTTTTTCCCTTCCTATTCTTTATTTTCTGTAGACTTAGAACGGATTTTTCAAAAAAGCATTGACATGATTGTGTAAATGTTTCCTTCCCAGGGAGTTTTGATGTTGTAGTACAGACATTTAACTTATACTTTATTTACCTAGTGTAGGAGGAATATGCAGGGAAAAAAAATTAAGCATTATACCTTAATTTATTGATCAATTGTAAACATAGTGAGCACTTATGTCATGGAAAGAGATTTTTCATTCCAGGTTATGTTGAGAATGCTCACCTAGGTAGTAACTGGAAATCCAGTGTCAGTCACAGTTGGATTATGTCATTGGTACAGTTTCACTTTAATGCCAGCCATGCTGTAACTGGGTAACTGATCCTGCATTGGTTCAGAGGTACCCAAATGATGTCAAGTATCTTTTAGGTCTTCCAAAGTCAAAATAGCAGGGTTTAGCCAAATTCTAGGTCCCAAACTGAACTTTTATAGGATCCCTAGCATTTTTTACTTGAAAAGAAGTACAGAAGAATGTACATCAAACTACTTTGAGAAGGAAAGTTTGAGGAAAAGTAACTTGCAACTTTATTGAATTCACTCAATTTTTATATAGCAAAAATGTGCTTATTTGGAATAAAAAATCATTTTTATTATTTCAATAATAAGAAAAAAACAACTCAATTTTTTAAAATATGCAAAAACTTGAAATGACATTTTAATAAACATGTAAATAGTTAATAAGTACATAAAAAGTGCTTAATATCATTAATTATTAGGGAAATGCAAAGTAAAACATCTACCAAAATGGTTTTAATTAAAAAATAGGCAACACAACTAGAACCCTCATATACTGATAGTGGAAATGTAGAATAGTGTGATCACTTTGTAAAACAGTTTGGCACTCTCTTAAAAATTTAAATACAGTACAAGCTTCCTACGCAACCCAGCAATTCCACTTTTAAGTAGATACCCAAGAAAGGTGAAAATATGTGTCCTCGCAAACACTCCTCCATGAATGTTTATAGCAACATCATTCATAATAGGCAGGAACTGGAAATAAACCAAATATTCAGCAACTGGTGACTAGGTAAATAAAACGTCATGTATCTATACAGTTGAATACTATTCAGAAACAAAAAGGAGCAAAATACCCTTGCTCACTCTACTAAGTAAAATATGATGCAGAAGACAACATGCTTCACAGTTCCATTTGTATAAAATGTCCATAAAAAATATATGGAGATGGAAAACAGCCCCAACTGGGGCTGGGATCAAACTTGATGGAATTTTGGTGGGTCACACAAGTCTGAAAGTCCACTCAAAACCATTTTACGCCAGGTGCAGTGACACATACCTGTAATTCCAATGACTGGGGAGGCTGAGGCAGGAAGATCCTGAGTTCAGAACCAGCCTCAGCAACTTAGTGAGGCCCTAAGCAACTCGGTGAGACCCGTTTTACACTTTAAAAAACTTTTCAAAATATCTCACAGTTGAACATGAACTAAAGAATCATATTGGTAAGGGATGGTTAAAACTTACGAAAAGTCTACGTTAAGAGGAGGGGAGGGCTGGAGTTATGGCTCAGTGGTAGAGCGCTCCCCTTGCACATGTGAGGCACTGGGTTCAATCCTCAGCACCCCATAAAAACAAGTAAATAAAAAGTGGAGGGGAGTTGTCAAGTGGTAAATTACCTTAGGAAGGGAATTACAGCGTATAGATCAACATCTTCCTCAGTGATGGGACTTGAGAACCTTCAAGCTCATTTGCAGTTTGTCTCATTTTATAGTTGAGAATGAGACCAAGAATGATTAATTTGTCCAGAATCACAAAATTAGGTATTGATGAGACCTGGTCTAGGACCCAGGTCACTGGGTATGTAGGGCCACACCTGGGTTCTCCCTGCCTTCCTCAGTGTGCCTGGCCAGTTTTTAGCGTAAAGTGAACTCTTGAGAAACAAAGATTTATTGAGCAACTAGTAGCTTTTTATTGACAATTTGTCTTTTTTTTTTTTTTTATCACTGTCTCTGTGGTTGATCTCTGCCTTGCCAATAGATGTCACTACAATCAACAGCAATTTACCAAGCATTTAAAGAATGTTAAGAATGTGCACTTTAAATTCATAAACAGCATTAATGATTTCTACCAGTCTTTACATGTTCATTTTTACTAAATTATTTGCTCTTTTTCATTATTATTTTTGGACAGTGCAAAACAGGAAATTACAAGAAATAAAGGCCAAGATTTAATTTTTTAGTTTTGTGTAAATTCTTTTTCTCATTTCCTGCACAGTTAATCATCTTTTTATGGACTCTTCATGTTTATAATTAAGTAAAATAAGTAGAATTTTAATTCTAGCTCTATAAGGGGAGACACCTGGTGAAGTTGGGCTATTTTAGCATTTTTTTCATTCTGAAAACTTTTAAGTTACAATCCTTGATATAATTTGAATGCATTTATTGTACTGTAAATAATAAATGTTCAGTACCTTTAAATAACATTTAAATTATGTTCTGGTGTTCTTGACTATTTTTTTGTATTACTCCTGATACAGTGATCAGATTTTTTTTTATTCTACCTTTTACAGAGAAAGGTTTGGAGATGCTGCAGTAATTGATAGGTAATTCTAAAGTAATTGCAGTTGGTGATAAGCTTATTCAGGTGTGCTGAAGTGGGGCTGGATATGGGATGCAAGATAGCATTTTGAGTGAAATTTAAGGGACCTCAATTATTTTTATAGTGATTTCTCTGAAGCTATGTGTATTTTTTCATATTCTTACCTCTCAAAAGCTGACTGGAAGACTTGACTGCCTAAATGGAATCTTTACTGTGCATTTAAAATGTCACTGAGACATAAATGAATCTCACTAGGGGAGATGGCATGCACCAGTGTCTTTGTTACAGACAGGATTCAATGCAGGGAGCAGTAAGGAAGAGAAAAGTTGATGACTGTTCCCCTCACTTCGGACAGGCAGAAATCAACTGCTGTCTCCTTTTAATTTGCATTAGAAAGATGCCACTACTGTGATGCACTGTTTCTCAGCAGGAAACTAGGTCATTAAAATGATATTAATTGGAGCTGGCCACAAAATAAATGGTTGCGTTTATATTGCCTCCTGTTCTGGAATAGAGCTATCGTCCTGATGTGAGCAGGGTAACCGAGTGTCAGTCGGCGGCGGGAAGCGTCTGAGGGTCAGATGTTGGAAACCAGGAATTTGGCTTCTTCCGGCAGACTTTTCCAGGCAGCTTTCACCTGCTGACAGATGTGGCTTTAGCTTGAAGGCTAGCTTGAAATTAGCGTAATTGATTGTGTCTCGTGATGGAAAGACTGACAGGTTGCCCTTAAAGAGAATAATATCTGAGGGGGAAAAATAGGCCCAAGGTCGTCAGAAGAAAGAGGACAGAGTCCGTGGTGAGGATTTGAGCTGCTTCCAGCACTGAATGGTTCTCAGGAAT
The DNA here is from genome assembly GCF_902686445.1 of Sciurus carolinensis. NCBI lineage: Eukaryota > Metazoa > Chordata > Mammalia > Rodentia > Sciuridae > Sciurus > Sciurus carolinensis. The sequence goes on along the minus strand of NC_062213.1, from coordinate 159,225,595 downwards.
GCAGATACCCTGAAGGGAGCACAGGTTCAGCAATGGTCCAAGGGGGTTTCCCAGGTAAGATTCTGTTGTCTGCGTGATCTGTGGGGCTTTCTGAATGCAACCTGGTGCTGATTTCCTGCTGGTGCAGTGTTGTTTAAAGGTTTAAACAATAGTAAGCTAAGGCATTTATCTTAAGAAAGGGAGGGTACATATGCATGGGCAAGGTGAATGTATGTTAGAAGCAAACCTCTCCTGTTTCTTTTCATATGCATTATAGCTTGTAATGTCCTTTTGATATTTTTGAAAAGTGGAGCAGTTTGTCAGACTATCAAGAATATACTGGTAGTTTTGGTGCCAAAATTCTTAACACTCTGTTCATGCAGTATCCTCTCCTTTCAGAATTCTAAGTGAGGAGTAGTTCTGGACATTTATTATTATCATTGTTACTGTTTGTGACTTCACCATAATAAAAAAAAAAAAAAAAAAAAAAAAAAAGAAGGCAGACGGTTTGCATCAGGACAAGCTTATTCTGATAAATTTAAAAAACTGACCAGTCAGCATTTTGTTGTAAATGAAAGCAGAATAACCATAGCAGTAAGCAAAAATTTTTACAATTTTTCTTAATTGTAAAATAACACCTTAACTATTATTTGCCAATTGTAATTGAGGTTCCATTCATCTAAACCTACAACTTAAAATTCATTAGGGGTGGGGCCTTGGCATTTGGAAGTGTTACCAGTGACTTATTTTTTAACATATGTTCTTGAAATTGTTTCTAGATTGACAATGTAATTTTATGTAATGGGGCACGGAGTGTATGCTTCTGCTTTGAAAAATTATTACAACCAAAGCTGCTTTTTATCACAGTAAGATATAGAATATTTAGACATAATAGAGGTCTTCTTGTTTAAGCATTTTTGCCCAAGGGAGTCAATTGTAAGCTGGGAGAGTTAGACATCACATTATAGCCTTTCTTTTCCTTTTCAGCAGTGCACACGCAAATTAGGTTATTTCTACTGCAACAGCAGGATATATGCTGCATTCCTGATCTAAGCTAGCAAACCTTATTTCTGACCGTGCTGTCAAAAAACTCAAGCAAGAACTTTTTTGTTTGCCTATAATATAATTTCTGAAGATCTTAGGTTGAAGGTCCTGAGCAGTAGTATCTAGTACCCAGTGCTGTGATTTTGATTTAGAGAAAAGATTATAGCTCTTAAGTGTAATGCGTCACAGAGTCCCTGTAGTGACAACTGTCTGTATTGTGTCTACTGCAGTTCTGTGATTGGAGTTGCTTGAAGTTGTCTGAATGTCAGTACTACTTCTCAAACTCACATTGACAAAGCAACCACAGAAATGAGCTTGAGTATTCGTGGATCTTATCCGCTCTTCAGACCCCTAGAGCGATAAGCTCATTATCTTTTTATTTTTGGCAGTTTCTTGTTTTTTTTGTTTTTTGTTTTATTTTAATATCTGTTTTTCCAGATTATAAGCCCAAATGTGCTCTAGTTTTCTCTGGATAACGTGCCATTTATGACCACTTCCATAATCTCTACCTCACCAGTTTGAAGTTTTCATTGTCCCTGCTTTAAAAATCACAGTAGAACTCTCAGGAACCCCCACCACAATTTTCCAGAAATTATTTTAAAGTATGTGTGGTCTTTAGGAATTTCTGTGTGTTCTGCATTTTATCAAAATCATATATGAACTCATTTTAAAACTTATGAACCCTGTATACATGTCTCACAGTTGACACACTTAGGTATCATGTGTGGCATTTTTTCACTGCTTCCGCTCAGGAGTAAAGTTCACGCTTTTTATGTAATTATCTTCAGCATTTGTTAAGTTACTGTGTGTGTGCACATATTTAATACCAAACTAGTTTATGCTTTATAATATTCTTATGTCTTAATCTAATATGTTCACTGCTTCTGCATTCAGTTAATTTAAAAATCATCTTTCTACTTTGTCTCTCTGATGCATCTTGCAAATAGTTACATGTAGTAGACTGATAAAGGATGAGGTTTCATCTGCAGAAGATTTACTCTTTTTTTGAACTTGCATGGAAACATGCTATTTAAATGGGCTTATATTGCTTTGATTTTAGTAGTTTTATGCCATTTTACAATATTTTAATTTTGCCTTTATGAGTACAGGTTAAGGGGCTGGGGCTCTAGCTCTGTGGCAGAGCACTTGCCTAGCATGTGTGAGGCACTGGGTTTGATCCTTAGCACCACATAAAAATAAACAAATAACACAAAGGCATTCTGTCCATCTATAACTACAAAAAAAAAAAAAATTAAGGGCTGGGATTGTGGCTCAGTGGCAGGGTGCTTGCCTAGCATGTGTGAGGCACTGGGTTCGATTCTCAGTACCACATAGAAACAAAAAAAATTAAATGAAAACAGGCTAAGCATTTATCATTTTAATTGATGTAATCCAGAACAAAGAATTTTGTAATTTGAATTAAGGAACTAATGTAACAAAAATTAAGTAGCATTGAAAGTTACTTCCTTGTAGAGACATTTGGTAGAAAGTATGAAATACCACTTCTGGGTTTCAATTTTTTTTATTTAGATAATTATGTAGTTTTTAAAACATTCATTTATCTTCTTTCTTTGTATTTAAGATATGCCTGGATTCTGAGATAATTGCATAGGGTGAAGAATTCATGTTTTATATTTTGAATGTATCTCCAAAGTCAGTTAATAGCTACTAAGTTTTCTAGGGAAAGCTTCCAATGGTTTACCCAGGGGTTGGTGAAAATTTGACACAGCCTGGGTTCCAGTGGTGATATATCATCAAGGAGTCCTAAAGGCATGTTGAACAGTCCTAAGCCTAAGGGGGAGAAATACACCATCTAACATGATTTTTGCCCTCAAGAAGTTTATAATCTTTCTAGAGTGGGGAAACATGTAAGCACAGGAACAAATGCATCGGCAGGTGTTTTGGGAGGAGGCTGAGTGCGCAGAGTTGACAGGGTTGGTGTCAGAATGGTGACTCCAGCCTTTGGTATCCACAGAGAGCCCGGCGTGCTATAAGCAGGGGCTGGAAGGAAAGGAAAGAAACTCCAACAAGAGGGGATGGGGTGAGATGGAATTGCAAAACTTTAACATATTTTTTGAAATAGTAGTTACAGTGATAAGTCAAGGAGACTATACTTTAGAACCCTGAAATAAAATTTATAGTTTCATTTATTTCCTTTTTGAATATTTATCTTTCAGGCACTATGCTAAAAGCTTTACATGTATTATTTTCTTCAATGAATATAATTTTATGAGGTTTTTTTTTTTCTTTCTAATTATTTTGTGGGTAAAATCTAGAAGACTCCAAAAACTGTATTTTTATCAACTTTTAACTGTATGTATATTTTCAAGTATCTGCTCACATAATCTATGCCATTTGCAAAACTAGATTGACTACTATTCTCTTTTGGCAATTTATTTTTTATAGCCACTCTTTGGGCAGATAGACATGTAAGTAGAATTCTTACCCCTATAAAGCTTGTTGAAGTTCCAAATTATAAAACAATATTCATTGTATTCTTTGGCAAACCACAGTTTAATACTGAAAATTTCCATTTAAAAGGGAAAAAAAGTCACAAGCCAAATGAGGCTGAATTGGAGAGAAATACAGTCATGAAGTGTGCCTGGGGTCTCACAGGTACACCTCACCATGGCAGCACCCAGCACAGTGTGAACTCGGCTTCTGTGTGTAAACAAATTTCTCTTCCATCACTGAAAAATTTCTACATTCAGAGGAGAAACAGCAAGTCTTCTGATGCTAACCAGATGGGAGTGGGGGAGTTTCTAGGTTTAAGAGAGATGAAATTTTGAAAAATTGAATTTCAAGTCACTCAGTATTTTAGGTTTATCCTAGATGAGATGGAAATGTGTTCATATTTTGTGAAATGTTTCAAAGTGCATTTGGGTTTTGGCTCAGCTTTTCCTGTACCTGCCTCAAGGTATTCAGTATCTGCTGTCTAAAATCTTACAAAACCCTGTGCAGACACAAGAGCATGCTGGGGGTAAGAAAGCAGCATCTCTCAGTTTCATGAGGCAAAAGATCATGGCATATATCCACGGTTTAAGAGAGAGAGACATTTGTGTCTAATGGGTGGCCTGCTAGCTGCCCAGCTATGTGTTCTGGTGAATACATCTGATGCTTCTTGGAAATGTTTTGCTTATATCTGCAGGGATAAAACATGCCCCGGTTATGGCTGCTTATCTATGCTGGATGAAGCCTCTGAAAACAGCTCTTTTGTTCAGAATTCACTATTTTGGTTCTTTAATGGGGAAATATTGGGTTCAATTTATTGCTAAGTCACTTTCATAATAATTTGCAAGTTATCTAGTTGCCTGTTTTGGTTGCTCTTTAAGAAGAACCAGTATGGCGGATAGATAATCTTGGTTTCCACAGATCACAGAACCTACAAAACCGAACTTCCTTGTCTTCAGTCCCCCTGGAATCTGTGACTTCCACCTTGTCTGTGCTATTCTTTCCTTTTGTGTTTAATACTCATTTTCCCTTGTGAATATGGCTATTAATGTCCTTACAGTGCTGTGTTGAGATTAGGAATATAACTTTTGGTCTATTCTGTATAGCAAGAGTTTGGATCATTTTGGATGTTCCGTAAATGGTTTGTTATGTTTTGGGTACTGTGATTGAACTCAGGGCCTTGCACATGCTAGGCAAGCACTCTACCCCAGACTATATCCCCAGTCCCCAATAAATATTTTGAACTCATAAGAAAAAGCCATACTTCTTTGTAACTTAATGAATATTCATGAAAGAATGGCCAAATCTATTCAGTTTATAAGTGGACATTCTTGGAACTGTGGCTCAATAAGAAAAATGAAATCTTTCTAGCATCTACATGTATTGCTACAAAGGTTCTTTGGGGGAAGAGAGTTAAGAGAGGGTAATAGGGAGAATGGATAAGATCAAAGTATGTTTTATATATATACACATACATACATGCATGCATGAAAATATCACAGAAACCCATTGTTTTTATAATCAATATGTGCTAATAATTTTTAAAAAATGAATTGGAAAAAAGTATATTTTTATGAGCCACACAGTACAGTGATAGTATAAGTAAAGGACATCTCTCCTAGTAGACCAGGGGCTTTACTTGGAAAAAGTTTTTTTTTTTTTTTTTTGTATAATCATAAAGGATTATACTATGCATTTGGGGAAAGTGGGCAGTAGAATGATAAGCAGATGAGGTTATTTTCCTGCCCTCAATCTCTAATATGATTTATGCGTTGCACCATGCTTGGCAAGAAACAGGTTAGTTTCTTAATCAGTTAGGAAAGAGTAGCAGTCTTTTCTCATTGTAACCAGTGAATATTTGGTGCAGGGCATGGCCAACTGTGTGTTTCCGTTTTTTGGTACCAGGATTGAACCTAGGAGCACTTAACCACTGAGCCATCTTTTTTATTTTGAGACAGGGTCTTGTTAAGTTGCTTAGGGCCTCACTAAATTGCTGAGGCTGGCTTTGAACTTGTGATTCTCTTGCCTTAGTCTCCCAAGCTGCTGGGATTATAGGTGTATGCCACCATGCCTGGTGTGTTTTTTTAATTATAATCTTATTGTAATCTTGTTGTATAATCTTATTGCCACAGCCATTATTTTATATATTGTCTGTGATGCTTTCAGGCTACAAAACAAACAAAAAGGTAGTCAAATAGTTGTGACAGAGACTATATGGCCCACAATTCTAAAATATGTACTATCTTATTATGAAATTCTCTAGCAATTTCCTTTTCTTCAAACCAACTACTTAATAAAATTTTCCTGGTGATTAAATGGCAAAAAAAATATGAAGTATTTAATACATTGCTTTTTACCCTCTAAAAAGATGAGTTAGAGAATGTGTGTGTACACACACATACATGGATTTATCAATTGAGAAATTTATTCTTCCTTTGTGCAAGATGGAAAGTTGTTACCTTTATTGTGGTATGCTCTCAACTATGAAATAATTTGTTTACATGGTTATTGTGACAGTTGGTGATATACTCATTATTTCTAATTCTGTACTTGGATACCATACATTTTACCAACTTAATAATTGGTTAATTATTTAATTTTATCAACTTAATAATTGGTTAATTGTTTAGGTTTCTCTATGGTATGAAAATGTTAGCTAAGTTAATTTGTAGTTAAAATATGGCTCTTTCTGGTAAGCAAAAATATCAAACACTAAGTTATCAGATCAGAATATTTTAATGTAAAATATATGTCATTGTGTTCTTCTCTACATACTTGCTTAATATTTGGGAAATACCTAAAATCTAAAGCTTCTCTGGTTAGAGGTACTCTGTGATTTGAGCATTGGAAAGATTTAGCTTGAACACTTTTTCAAGATTTAAGCAGTGTCTTTTGGTTCATTTGACATTTGGTTATTCTGTCCTTGTGTGAGAAACCCATTGTGGTAGAGGTGCCTGAGCTCAAGGCTCGGGTTAGTTTGTGACCAAGTGGCCAAGCTACTGACCTTGTCTAGAGCTGTACTTTCTTGTTCTCCAGAACAAGTATTAGACTAAATCATCATTAAGATTCCTTAAGAACCAGTGATTTTTAGAGGTAGGCAATGTTCTCTTTGGTTATTGCAGACAAAACCTTGAAGATAACTGTTTTCAGTTAATAAGCACTAAGAGCCTAAATTTGAGTTGTTTTAGCCTTAGTCCATGAGGAGTTCAGGAATTTTGCCAATATCTGGACTTCCATGTATATTTGGAATATATGGGTTTTCTTGGGAGGAGGGGGAAGGGGACATTCTTGTCTTTATTATATTATCCATGAACCATGTATCTCAAGACAGGTGAAACAGCACTGTTCTATAAAATCAGTGAGGGAAGGATGAGTAGATGACACTCTGAGTCTGCATAGACCAGCTAGACCTCTACATTACAACATGGCATTTTTGAAAGGAATGAGTGGGGTCAGCAATTACACAGCAGGTAGTAAGTACATACAACATTTTATTTCCTCAGATTAGTTGAAGCTGCAATAAAACTTAAGAAAACTAAGTAGATGAATTTTCAAACTTTAGGAAAGTGAGAATTTCCTGTTTTATAAAGAATTTTGCCACTACTTCCAGAATGGTTTTGTCACTGGGTTTCAACATAGTTCTTTGTACTGTGTTACTTGACAATAATTGGTTAAGGTTGAATGAAAGAATAAATAATGTTTGTAGAGTTTATTCAGTAGCAATATTGGTTAGATTTTGTTCTGATGAAAATCTAATCATCATTGACTCTATGTAAGTCCATATCATCCGTAACTTGGTGGTTCAGGGATTGTGATCTGGAGTCACTTAATTTTAGACCCAGATCTTCTCTTCATTCAATTTCTCTGAACCTCCTTCCTGAATGAGAAGCCTGTGAAAGCATCTCCCTCACTGGAGTGTGGTGGGGACCAGGTGGCTCACTCCATATAGAACACAGGACCTACTGCCCTGTCACCTACCTTTCCCTATGCCTTCCATTGTGCAGATCTGAACTCAGCACAATATTTTTAACCTTTTTATAGAGTACAATTTTTATAGAGAACCTTTTGAATCCCTCTTAATCTTGTAGCAATCTCCCAAAATCTTGATGCCAATTAGAAAAGATCATTTTAGTGCTTTTTTAGTGTTCTTAGTTTCATTCAGTTCCAGATAAGGGGGAAACACTGATTTCTGATAGTTTAGTTTTAGCGTGTTGCATCTTCATCCAAATAGGCAGAGTTAAACATAGAAAAAATTGATATCATATAATAGTACCTAAACATTCAGATGAGAAGGAAAGAACTGCCAAGGTTATAGGTAAGCTGTCAAAAGAGTCTGAAGCCTCTTGAATCATCTCTTTACTACCATTAATTCTGTGAAATATCCAGATCTGTGTCTTTGTGTGAACCGGAGAAAGCCCATCCCCTCAGGAAGATCCTGATAAAGGACACAGGTAAGGTAAAAGGTCTTTGATCAAAGGAAAAAGAATCCAGTATGTCCTTTGGACGTAGTATGTCACAAGGCCAGAGGTCTGTGAGTGGCACATGGAATAGATACCAGCCACCACTCAGTGTCTCAGCCTGGTACCTTGTGCAGTGGACTTGCTGCAAAACCAGACATGGTTGGTTGTATTACTAGACCTTCTGAGTCTTAGTCCTTTGACATCTTGCCCATTCCTTGCCTAAGTATAAAGTCAAGAAAAATTATCAGAAGAGATTCCCAGGTGTTATGGATATGAATGTGACAACGTAAGTACTCCAGCTCATCTTCCATCTTCTGTTACTCAAAAAAGAATCCTTTCCTGACCATCTTACCTGGGAGTATAACACTTTCATAGCTCTTTTGCTTCTTCTGTTATTCCACTTTTACTTCCACAGCCTACAAGAGTCTTATTTTTTATATGTATTCTTGATGATATTTATTACTTCATGAGAATAGTATGTCCTGATTAACTTTTAATGTAGCATGTCTTGTGAATGCCTTGCACAGAGTATACAATAGATAATGAAAAATATGAGTAAACAGGTGAATATCAGGATATGTAAAATCATGCAGAAGGCATGTAAATGTAGAAGGATTTGGACATTGACTGGATTCTTCTGTTCCTTGATATTTTTTTCTTCTTGAAATATTCATTTCAAATGCCCTGTCTAGAGTTGAATTTCAGGTTACTTGTACAAAGTTTTTTTATAGTTGACAAATCTGACACAAGGCAAGCCAAACTAGAGGTGTGGATTAATCGGAGTTTGAATGGGGCATGAAGCTGCAGTGTTCTGAATGGGGTGGGACTCATTCTTGTTAGTAGCAGACTAATCTTGGGATCTGAAAGAATTAACTTCCTGATAAGTTGCAACAGGATTAGTTAGAAGATATATTAAGTCCGTGAGTGAAGAAACCTGGAAATAAGTTATTTTAGAGATCAAGCTTGTGTTTTTATGTCTGGGAGTGGTCGCTGCATGGTACCTGGACCTGGGCTGCTCTCTGACTATTGCTGACCCTGCTTTCCCATCTCACCTCAGTGCCACGAGCACACCAGCTTTCCTCCCAGCATGCCCTCCATCCACCAGGAAGGGAGCAAAAGAAGGGCAAGGGTAGTCTTCCTTCCTTTTAGGATACTCCTGAAAAGTTGCATGTAACTCTTTAGTCTATATGCCATTGTCCAGAGTTTAGTTCTGTAACTAGCTACAAAGTCATGTAACTAGGCTGAAAAATGTCATTTTTCTTTTGTGCAACACATGCCTACTTTAAATTATATAGTTCTATTACTCTAGGAAAAAAGATAGAATGGATATCAGAGAACAAATTAGCAGATTTTCCACTGGTGGTTTTTTAATATTCCAGGAAAGATGGAGAGAGGGCCATAAGCTAATGTAAGTAGAACATTTCTCAGAAAGCATAGTGTGCAGGCTTCCATTCAGCAGGCACTTATTGAGAGCTGTCATAGACCCCAGCGCACCCTAGAAGTAGGAGTCATCAGTGCAGAGCCAGGGATAAAAGTGACAGCAGGATTGATTGACAGAGTAGAGAAGGCAGCCAGCCCCAAGGAATATCAGGGGAACCTCCAGCATGGCTAAGCCATTGTGGGAGGGGTAATGCATTGACCCTCCTAAGATGAAGGGTTCCTCTTCATTTTCCCAAGGGGGACCAGAGGCCTTGGTTCTGGTCCTTGGTCCAGAGTGAGCTGGCCACCTTCACCCTTCTGCCCTATCACCTTATCATTCAATAACTTCTTTTCTTTTTAATAATGGCCCTAATTATCACTTCATATTCATGTCATAGGTTTAAAATTTTGCAAATAGGAGTTGGAGAAACCTATAGTATGTAATTGTGTTTCTGCCATTCTGAGTCCCACTTTTTTAAATTTATGGAATAGGACCAAAATATACAGTACTTCAAGCTCTTTATAGAGTATAGAATAAAAAGCAGCATGCATCATACCTTTTAAAAAATTGTTTGTTTGCTTGGAGTTACCTATCCAAAGCTGCAAAGAGTGAAAATTTTGACCTACATAATGTTTTGATTCTCTTGGTGCAATTTTTAAAGGTTTATGATTTTATTTGAGTGTCATTTGTTCTAATGATTTCTAGAAGGTAATGCATATTTTATTATTGTTTATTATAGCTCATACTTAGGCATATTAAAAAGTAATATAGTATCTTATGTGTTCTTCATTATTCTTAAAATAACTAGTTAGCTGAAAACATGGTAGGTTGGCAGATTAAAGCAGAGGAGATTTCTTTGATATATGAAAAGGATATTAAAATTCTGCCAGAATTGTAATTTGAAAAGAAAGTAAGGTAGCATGTTCTCTTAATAAAGTCTGTAAGCTGGAGGTAAAAGTTAATCATTTGTAAGTGTCATGTACTCTACTACCTGATCGTTTGTACGTGCTTGGAATAGTATAAAATTGCCAAAGGATATTAGAAAAGTTAATTAAAAAAAAAATAAACCTTCTATGGTTCCATGTTTGAATAGGACTTTATACCTGAAGCATTAAAATATTCTGTGCTACAAAATCTCAATGTTTTTAGAAATTAATATTGTAATACTTTTAAGTTTTGATTTAATTGTATATATAATGATCTAGCTAAGAAAGTTTAAACTTTGAATTAAGGCAGGATTGTCCATTTGGAGACCTTCGGAGACAGTTTCAGGGGCTTCCTGTTACATTGTCTTAAGGGTCTTCGTGGTCTGGCCTCAGGATCTCTGCAGGACGCTCCAGAGCCTTCTGCGCCCTGTGCCCTCTTTGTTCCTTGCACAGTGGCCGTTCCTCCAACATGCCCCCTTCCTCCTGGCCTCACTGTCTTGCTTACACTTTTCCACTGCCTGATTCCACTCATCTTCCAGCTCTCCTAACTCAAACCCTGCTTCCTTAGTGTCCAGTTCAGACACAGACCTTTGTCCTGTACACTCCCCCTGTGCTCTCTCTCTTTACCTTCAATCTGAGTTCCTTGTCTGATCAACGGATTCATCCTGCCTCCTCCACTAAGTGGTAGGCTCAGGGCCCAGGTCTCCATCGCCCGTCAGCACCTAGCATCGTGCCTGCTACGTGACAAGTGGCACTGAAAACTTGTTTTGAGTGAGTGAATGTGTGAGCCTCATCTTTGCCCTGTGGTTTCCTAAGCAAAGTTCACTTTCATATCACTACTCTTGGTCAAGAAAAATACATACGTTTAACTCACCCTTTATCTTTGGAATTAAAAATCCTATGCAGTGTTGTCAAAAGAGCCTTTGTGCAAGGGGCCAGAAGACCTGGATTCCAAGTTGCCGTACACCCACTTTGTATTTGTGCCCTGGCCATCAGGCCTCATGGAGGACTGTTTGGACTTCAGCTTCTTCATCTTCATTAAATGTGGCTAATGCCTACCTCATGTGTTGGTATCAGGAGTGTGTGAGGAAGAGACATGGAAGAGGCTGGCACAGAGCTTTATTCAAAACTGGTTCTCAAGAGATGTTATGTGCACTCAAATACAGTAATGATTGTCCCTAATATCTTCTACATCCATCTTGCAACTGTTTCCAATATCTGGAAGCCAACAGTTACATGATCATTTAGTTGTTTTGGCTTTTTGTTTTTTAGTGCTGGGAATTGAACACAGGGTGCCTCATGCATGCTAGGCAAGAGCTCTACAAAATTATTTACTGAACGAAATGGCTTTCAAAGTTCAGTCCCCTTTCCCCCACAGGCAAGTCAAGCAGTGGAATCTTTTTTATTTCTACTCTTTGATGCTGTGGAGGGAGATGGGGGTTAGGAAGTGAAATAATTCATTTGTCCAGGATCAGAGTAACCCAGTACAGGGACAGAAGGCAAGGAGTAGAGAGGACATAGCAGCCTGTGGGCTGAAAGTTCCAAGATGCAAGGAGCTCCAGGGATTCTGCAGTCAAGAAAGGAAAGAGCGGGGAAGTAGTAGGACTACTTCCTACTACTGTTGTGTTATATACTTCAAGTGCGTAGCCTCTCATATTTCCCCAACAAGCCAAACACATAGTCACTTTGATTATTTTTACTCTATACATTATATTAACTGGGAAGGATCGCCCCAGGCAATTCAGGGTTTTCCAGCTACAAGTGGCAGAAGAATTTGAACCCATGACTGCACTAGAGAGCCCACTGTCAGATTTTACTGTATAATCTAATTGAGGAGGCTGTGCTTTGGCTGGTCTTCCAGGAGAGTTTAGGTGGGTGAGATAGGATGATCTAGGCTCCCCAGGAGCACCCACCTGGAAATTCATCCCAAAAGTTACTGTAGAGGCTATAAAGTAGACTTTGGGTGTCCTTTGTACCACGCTGCTTATAGACTTTCCCCTGCTGTTCCTCCGTGTCCTTGTTTTTGAATGACAATCTCCTAGGTCCATGGAATTTGGTCAAAATGTAAGCAAAAAGCATTAAAGATATTCAGTTTCTCGTCTTTAAGTTCTTGAGGTTGCAAAACAAGTATTAATTGGTTAATTTAGTGCTCACTGTGTCTAACACCACTTCAGGCCTTAGGAATACAAAGCAAGAGGAGCCCATTTCTGGTTCCTGGTGAGCCCACTTCCTCCAGGGAAGAAGGTGAAGTCAGTGAGTGCCAGTGAGGAGGAGCCATGAGAGAGGAGGGATCAGAGCACCCTGTGAATAAGTGAAAGGAAGTCCCCCTGAGGGGCACTGCAAGGTTTCTATGGGCCAATGAGATGGGAGCAGAGCACATCAGGCAGCGCATTGTACACTGTCACTAAGGCATGGAAACAGGAGCCATGACATGGTAGTATGGCCTTGTGTGGGGGAGTGAGAAACTCGGGCTACAGAAGGAATACTTACTGAATACTTTCACAAGTCCCATATGGAGCTAGGAGTGTTATGGGCTGATAAGGCTATTGAAAACGTAAGTTTATTTTATTTTTATTTAGCTAAATTAATGATCTTCCTTTTATTCCTAAAATCTTAATTTTTCTAAATTTTATTTTGATAGTTATAATGTAGTTTTACCAATTTAACCTTACATTGTCTCTAAGAAATAGAATTGTACACCGGTGGGTGGTAGGGGTGTGCTTGCATGCCCTGCTCACAATTAAATCCAGGGCCTCACACCTGCTAGGCAAGCACTCTACCACTGAGCTACACCCCCCGCCCTTAAATTGTCCCCAAAAGAGTTGAACATTTTATTCACAGAGAGAGACCTTTAACAAATATTTGACACCTGCTCTTCATAGGATTGACTTGACTAGACATTAGAAAAAAGAAGAGTACTGTGTACAGTTTTGTATTACCTTTTTTTTTTTTTTTTGAAAAATGAAATTTGTCAAAGAAACAGGTATTGGTGCTGAAATATGAATTCTGACCTTTCCTGCCTAATGTTCTTGGGCAGTTCACTTGATCCATCCCAGCTTCAGTGCTGCTTATTTCTGGACAAGACTGTTGAAGTATTAACTGAGATAATTTATTTGAAGGTAACTGTCCCTGAAAAGGCAGTGTCTGTTACCATTGTAAGTCTGAGTTCAGAATTGCCCCTGAGAGATTTGGGGTTAGTCTCAAATGCATGTCTCCTTGCCTCCTTACCTCCTGTGCTCTTCCTCTTGTCTATTTTGCTTACTTTCTCCTGCCAGGTCCATCCCCTCTCATTTGTCTTTTCTTTTATCTTGTGAGAAAAGCAGATATTCACTGAAGTGCAAGCTCCTGTCCAGGTTCCAACTGTCAGCTGCTTTCAGAGCTTTGGTCAATTTAAAGACAAGACACAAATGAGAACAGGCTGCATGGTGCCTGAAATCATTCCCTTTCCTTGTTATCATCTCAGCTGTGCCTGAAAAAACCCAAAAAGATACGAAAGCTCAAGAGATAAAGTTCTAAACTATGCAGAAACACCACCCCAGAGAGAAAACAGTATGCACTGCTCGGTGGGAAGATGTGAGTGATGGTGCTGTCAGTTTGTTTTGACAGCCTTTGGCAACTTCCTTAGCTCTTTTTTAAAAGCATTCTCGCTGTCAGTCTTTCAAAATTTGCCTTTTCTTCTTAGGTTCTTCAGGTGGGTAGATGCTTCCTCTCATCCAGCAGCTTATTCAAAGAACACAAACACGACCTCTCCTAACTCAGTTGTCCTGTTAGCAAATGCAGATGTAGATCACAGCATAAACCTGAAGTGAATTTCCAAGGGTTGACTTTTTTAATAGATGTTGTTTCATTGATTTACTTTATAGAGGTAAATTATAAAATTGTGGTAATTATAAAATTTGCTATTGTAACCATTTTTAAGTGTATAGTACTGGTAAGTCTGTTTACATTGATGTAAAACAGATCTCCAGAACCTTTTCATCTTCAACTGAAGCTCCGTACCCATCATTAACACTTTGTCTTTTACAAGTTTTATACCAACTCCTTTCCCCACATCCCTTGCCCCTTGGCCTCTGATAACCACCATTGTATTTCCTATCTCTATGATTTTGGCTACTTGAGAGACCTCACATGAGGGGAATGATACAGTCTTTGACCTTCTGTGACTGGCTTATTTCACTTAGCATAACATCCTGAAGGTTCATCTATAGTGTAATATGTGACAGATTTCCTTGTTTTTAAAGACTATTACATAATATTCCATTGTCTATATATACCATGAATCCATTGATGGGCACTTGGGTTGCATCCACCTCTTGGCTCCTAGGAATATGGATGTATGTCTCTTCAAGACTCTGCTTTGTATATACATTAAAAATGAGCCAGACACAACCACTCATCCCTATAATCCCAGCAGCTCTGGAGGGTGAGGCAGGAGGATTGAGAGTTCAAAGCCAGCCTCAGCAAAAGTGAGGCTCTAAGCAACTCAGTGAGACCCTTTCTCTAAATTAAAAAAATAATAAATAAGGGCTGAGGATATGGCTCAGTGGTCAAGTGTACCTGAGTTCAATCTCCGGTCCCCCCCGCACCACACACACACACAAAAAGAGAGATTGCTGGGTCATATGGTAGTTTGATTTTTAATTTTTTTTTTGAGAAAGTACTATACTATTTCCCATGGCACCATTTTGCAATCCAGCCAACCATGCACAAGGATTCCAGTTTCTCTACATTCTCACCAACACTTATTTACTTTTTTTTTTTTTTGATAGCCCACCTAATGGGTGTGAAATGATGATTCATTGTGGTTTTGATATGTATTTCTTTAATCACAGTGACATTGAGCATCCTTTCACATGCTTGCTAGCCATTTGTATATCATCTTGGAGCAATGCCTGTTCAGGTTCCATGTGCATTTTGAAATTGGGTATTTGAGTTTTTGTTGTTGAGTGGCAAAAGTTCTTTACATATTTGGGATATTAACCCCTTATCAAATACATTTTCCATTCTGTAAGTTGCCTTTTCACTCTGTGGATTGTATTCTTTGATGAAAGAAACTGTTAAATTTTGATGCTGTCAGTCCCATTTGTCTATTATTTCTTTAATTGCCTGTGCCTTTGGTGTCACATTCAAGAAATCATTGCCAAATCCAATGTCTCCAAGTCTTCCACCAGTGTTTTCTTCTTGAAATGTCAGAGTTATGGGTAATACACTGTTTACTTATTTGACTCTGTGTTTTAGAATAGTTTTAGGTTCATAGCAAAATTGAGAAAAAAAAAAAAAATCCACAGAATTCCCAATGTCTTTTCCCCCACATTTTCTTCCCCACTATTATCATCCTGTGTCCAGAGTCTATCATTTATGTTAGAGGCCACTGTTGGTATTGTATATTCTCTATGTTTTGACAAATATGCAGTGACCTGTAACAACCATTTTATCATGCAGAGTACTTTCATCACCCTAAAAATCCTCTGTGTTCTGCCCGTTTTTCCCTCCCCTGCTCCCTGCAAAGTGGCTAATTTTTTTTTTTTTTTTGTACAAGCAATTGATCCAAAGTCTTAACTCGAACTAGGCAAGCTCTCCCCAGTCCTTTTGAGACAGCCTCTTACTGAGTTGACCGGGCTGTCCTCAAATTTGTGATTCTCCTGTCTCAGCCTCCAGATTAACTGAGATGTACCACCATCCCTGGCTTTTATTTTTATTTTTATTTGTTTACTTTTTGTGGTATGAGGAATGAAACCCAGGGCCTCTTGCATGCTACACAAGTACTTTACTACTGAGCTACATGCCCAGTCCCAACCAGTTAATTTATCAGTTTTATTTATTTTATTTTTTATATAAACATTTAAAAAAAACTTTTTTCACACTCGTATATAGGGTAATAATGTCTGTCTCATTCTACCGTCCTTTCCATCCCCACTGCCCCACCTCTCCCCTCACTCCCCTCTGCACAATCCATATTTCCTTCATTACCACCTTCAACTATGGATCAGCATCGACTTATCAGAGAAAACTTTCGGCCTTTGATTTTTTGGGATTGGCTTATTTCACTTAGCATGATATTCTCCGTTCCATCCATTTACCTGAAAATGCCATAATTTCATTCTTCCTTAAGGCTAAGTAATATTCCATTGTATATATGTACCACATTTTCTTCATTCATATGTTGAAGGGCATCTAGGCTGGTTCCATAGTTTAGCTATTGTGAATTAAGCTGCTATAAACATTGATGTGGCTGTGTCACTGTAGTATGCTAATTTTAAGTTCTTTGGGTATAAACCAAGGAGTGGGATAGCTGGGTCTAATGGTGGTTCCATTCCAAGTTTTCTTAGGAATATCCATACTACCAGCAGTTAAGTTTTTAAAAAATATTTTTGTTAGTTGTAGATGGACACAATAACTTTATTTTATGTATTTACTTTTATGTGGTGCTGAGGATCAAACCCAGTGCCTCACAGGTGCTAAGCAAGCCACAACCCCAGCCCCCTAGCAGTTAATTCTTAATCAAAAAAATTTGAACTGTGCAGTTGATACCACCATCAAATCATTCAGTGCCCAAGTTGCAGAACTGTAAGTTACCTCTGAGGTTTTCACTCACCTGGTTTAATAATTTTGAAGTAGAAATTTAATCATGATTATGTTCCCTTTCTTTAATCAATCTTTATTATAAAAGTTTCAAAACCACAAAACTTTAAAAGATTGCCAGCTTCTTTGCATCCTTTTTGAGCCTGACAGTTAAGATTCTTTCACATATTTCTTTGCTTTGATCCTTTTTATAAATTTTGTGAGATAGTTAAGTTAGATAATATTTTTTCCATTTAACCTATGACCAGACTGAAGTTGGACTCCAGTGGGTGATTTGCCCAGTGATTTGCCCAGGATTTCTTGTCTAGAAAGTAGAGTCTAGAATATTAATCCCAGATCTGCTGGCTGTCTAGTGCATCATGTTGCCTGTTCTTTTGGCCAAAGGAATATGTGAAAATGTAAATAGCCCTTGCCATGATGAATGAGATCGTGCTAGTGAGGGGTTTCTTGCTTAAGCTTTGTCTATTTATTTCTGCCGTACTACCATTGAACCCAGGGCCTCACATATGCTAAGCAAGCATTCTACCACTGGGCTACACCCCCGCCCTCTGTTTAAAACTCACTGAGTCTGACATGATGTGGGGTGAAATCATTCAACTGAAGTATTTGTCGCTGTTTAAAACTGTTTAAATGTATGAATTATGTTTAGATCCTCTAACAAAGATAGAATTGGTTTTTTTTTTCTTGCCTTAAAACTGTTTTCAAAGGTCTCAGGATATTTTCTTGCCATTATTTAAAAATTAAATATTGAAATAATACTTGTGCTTGTTACTTACACCCTCTCGGCTCATTTCCTCTTGTGTAAAATAAAGACAAAATAGCAATGATTTTAACACAGGCTGTGTACTTTCAGGAACTAAATATCAGAAATAAGGAAGGAGAGTTGCAGCCTTCGGGGTCATGCACCTGTGGGTGCTAGTCTTTAAGCAAAATACTTCACATTCTTTAGTTCTACATGCTCAAGCTCTTTGGGCTGCAAAAGTGATTGTTTTTAGATTTTAAAGATGGGAATGTGAAGTTAAATAATTTGCAGGTCAACAGGTATAATAATATGGCACCAGTGAAACTTGGAAACTATTTTTTTTGACTTGCACATGCTTTTGGTGAAGATCTTGGACTCTAAAGCTTATGTACCTTTTTTCCAATTGACTCTGGTTCAACATATCTAAAACAACGTATTTCTAATAATAAGGAGACATCCAAATTACCCAGAAAAGACATCCTTACCAGTTTAATCTTGTAGTCTTTTTTTTTTAATGATTTAATTTTTAGGGAAAATGAAAGTGTTAATTAGAAAAACATTTTAATATATAGTGAGATTTTTATTCAGTGTGATTTTGTTGTTGTAGTTTTGCAGTACTGGGGATCAGACCCAGTGTCTCACACATGATGGTCAAGTGTTCTACCCCTGAGCTACATGCCCAGCCCTAATTAGAAATTTCGATTCAGTCTGAAAAACCTGTTTCTTGATCAATTTTGATAGTGAAGAATTTTGAAGTTTGTTTTTGTTTAGTTTATTTATATATTTTATTGTACCTGCTCTGAGCCAGGAACTCTTCCGACATTAGACAAAGGTAGTTGATTCTCTCATGGAGCTAAAAGATAGTGGGGGACATGAGCAATAAACAACTCAACACAGCTCAACCAAATCTTGCCCAATCTCAACTGGAGTTCTAGTTCCTTCTTCTCTGAACCTTGTTCATTAGAAGTAGTACCTGTGTACAGGACCCTGGGCAAACAACCTGAGAACTTTCCAAACAGGTATGTAGTTGACTCTCATAATATCTGTCACTAGAGGATCAGGTCACCTTGTCAAATACTAAGTTATAATCCCTTTTCTACATTGTACTACAGTTTCCTTTAACTAATTGAAATCATTTCTTCCCTTCCGCAAAATATAATTAAACACCTGCAGCTGTCAGTGCCACTGCCGATTACTATGACATGGTGCCAGTTTGAAGCTTTGGTTGAGCATTTTCGTGTGACTGGGTGGTGACGCACGCAAAATCTGTCCAGCCCCTTCGTTTCTACCATGCTGCAGCCTCAAGGAGCGTGCAGCTCAGTACTGGTGTTGTGATTACAAAATCACATTCTGTGTTCTCCTGCTACTTAAAACATACAACAAATGATTATAGTGCTTTTTAAAATTACATTTGACTTTTCTGAATGCTGATTGCAAAATTAAAACATTTTTACTGATGTCTCTCAAGACATTAAAAAGCTTGATCTAATAATGGAACCTCTTTCACTCCTTGTTTTCAGGCATCTCTCAGGGTCGGGAATGCATCCGAGCTGCCATGGGAACTTGCCTTCAGTGTTTTGACAACAGTCTTGTTCTTCTTTTGGTTTTGATTTGTTTGTTTGTGGTACTGGGGACAGAACCCAGAGCTTCATGTATGCTAGGGGAGAATTTCTACCTGTATCCCGACAGTATTCTTTAGTGTGCTTATGAAGTACATAGAGATCTGTTTTAGGAAAGGGAAAAAAAGATAGTGTGGGTGGGAGGAGATGTTACTCTTTGACCCCAGCCCAAAGACTGAGATTTAGATTTGGTAGATATGACACCAAGGCCAGACAACAGCAGTTTATATAGAATTGCCTCTGGATTCAGGGACCACACTTGGGGAACATGGGTTTGAGTATATTGGTGCTCTTAGAGAAAAGCCTCAAGGACATATTTGCCCAGACTGAAGTATAAGCCTGTGTGTTTGAAGGAAGGTACGTATGTGACTTTCTTTCCTGATTAGGTGGATAAAGTTTCCTGCACACTAACCTGATTTTGTTTTCTGTTATAACCACAACGGTGGCCAATGAATTTGAACTTTGTAGATTGATCATTTGCCAACTGTATCTCCCCTAGGGCACGATTGCCTCAAAGCTTCTCCACATCTCTCCTTACCAGAGGAATTTTTGCCGAGTGGTCACTTTTCTCGCAGCATGAAATAAGGAAGGAAGGAACTGGGATGAGACCCATGGAAGTGAGAGACGAGGATAGCTCACCTGTCACTCCGGTCCCAACCTGACCCGGTTGCCCCAATATTGAGGTTTACAATAGTGAAACTGGTCTGCTCAGAAGGATTCTGTTGTGGATATGCCATTCATTTATGGTGAAGCTCTGTGATCTTTGGTGTCCTTTAATGTGACTTCCGGACTGGTTTCTTTCCCTCTCCAAGCTAAATATATTATTAAAAGTTTAGGGTACTGATTGCAGAGGTTAAATCTTTGTCTGCTCTCATGTGACTGAAAGAAAGATCCCAATCATATTTGGAACTTTTAATGCTTTTGATAGTACCTAACTTAACCTTCATTCCTTTCTCTTCTGAGTCACTCTGCCATCTTAGCATGCCTGGTCCACAACTGGCATTCAGAAGTTTTAATGAGTAAATGGATTAAAGTTAACTGTTCCTCATTTATCTGACTCCTTGGATTCTTTTGAATCTGTTCTAGGTGATACCTTTAACCAATTTACCTCGATTTCCTGTCACTCTTAGGCACATAGTAATGTCCCCTAAACTGTCATGTTCCCTCTTCTTCCTCTCTGAGTCATCTTTCCCACTGTTGCATGGCAGTTCATCCTTAAACCCTGTTCAGGGCATTTCAGCCACCTCTACCTTACCCAGATGTTATGGACCTCTCTGCCACTCGGCCCTAATCATGGTTTCAGGCTTATCTTCTCCTTTATTCCCAAGCTCCAGGCTACATCCTGCAGCAACTGTCTGCCCATTCAAACTACACTATCCCTCTCTGGTGCCTCACTCCTGCCTGTAAGGGTCCCACATCAATTTCCTTGTGACCCTTCCCCTTCCGTTACCTCAGACATCAAACAGCTCACAGCCTTATTGGTTTTGTCTCTCAAATTATTTTCTACCACCTATGCCTATTTTGCCTCTGATTTTTCTCCATGTGTCCACTTATGTAGTCATCGTCATGTCTTCCTCCCCTCTTCATGTCACTGTGTACCACTGACAAATTAAACTGCATAAGTCTGGGTTGTGGAGGTTGCTCACATGTGTTTTCTATCTCCCCCAAGTTGGAAATTTCAAAATGAATGAGGCAATGAAGTTCAGACTTCCTTTTGTTATCCTGGCAGGTGAGAAGACCACACGCATCTTTATCTTTCTTTTGCTGTGGAGGATAGCATGTAGATCTGAACCCCAATTATGAACTTAAAGTTGGGACTCACCTTCCCTGGCCTGTTTTGTCACTGTAAGAAAGGATGGTTGTGCCTTATAGGATTGTCAAGAGGATTTTTGTTTTGTTATCTTTAGTTAGGAAAATTTTCAAACATTTGCAAACATGAAAAGTCAGTGAATTTTATTATTACTCCTTCAGGTTAAATAATTGCCAAGATTTTACTATGTTTCATCTACATCTTATTTTTCTTATTATTCTATTCCCAGACATTTTGTCTTCCCATCCACATATATGCATCACTTAAAAATATAACTATAATACCACTAATATAATTGACACAATAATTCTTTTTTCCTAATATATAATCCATAATAAAATTTCTTCATCATCTCAAAATATTTTAACAGTTCATATGTTCAAATCAGAATTCAAGCAATTTTCTTATATTACATTACTTTATGCCTCTTTTTTAAAAATAAAGTCATTTCCATTTAGCCACCACCCAGGTCATTAAATGGAACATTATTAGCAACTAAAAGTCACTTTGTGTCTCATCTGATTAATTATTTCTTCTCTCTGTCCTAAAGGTCATCACTATCTGGACTTCTAAAACCATAGTTTAGTTTTGACTGACTTTTGAGCTTGACAAAAATCACATGATGTTTCGTCTTGTTTTCTTTAGCTCAGTAGTGTATTTCTAACATTCATCCATGTCATTAACTGTAGAAGTAGTTTGTTTTCATTGTTATATGTCCATTGTATGAATATGCAATAGTTTGTTTCTCCTTTCTACTGTAAATGGACATCTTGGAGATTTTATTTTTATAATTCAGATTATGCTAAGAAGTCAAAATAGCATCTAACAGAGAAAGTTCACTTTATTATCAATAGTGCCTTGTGTTAAAGATTGCTCATTGGTTTGAATGTTGATTCATTTAATGAGAAAAGTTTAAATTCATTTTTGATTTTCTTTTCCATTTTTGTATCTAATATGGATTGAATTTTTATGAGAGAGAAAGGAAGAAAATGATTTAACATCTTCGTGGTTGTCTGAGATTCACCTAAGATAATTTTTGTTTAATTCTAACCCTGATTCTCATGCAGGATAGTGGGCTCCAGAACCAAACTCTGTGGGGCAAGCCCAGCTTCACCACTCACACTGACCCCTGCACTGCTCACGTTACTGTGCAGCATACCTGACTCCCTCTACTTTGGTTTCCTCATCTATAAAATTGGGAATAATAATATTACCTGTTAGAGTTTTCATGAAGATTAAATGAGTTAAGCTATCAAAGAATTTAGAACAATGTCTAGCATATAAGAACTATATAAATGTTAGACATTATTATACTTTATTTTAGTTCCATGATTTTGTTTTAATTGTTAATCTCTCTCTGTATAGGTTCCTATAACATTATCAAGTTTGTATACTGACAAAAATATCTACTAGAGAAAAAAGTTTGCTGTATTATAATATTAAATGTAGCTTCATTTTTTTTTCTATTTGATCTGAATATTCACTTAAGATTTATTCCTTGTTTTTCCTGATTTGCTATGGTTTTGCTTCACATATTTTTACTTCTCAAATTTGCATGTACTAACTGTCAGAGAATTAAAAAAATGTTAGTGCATAAGAAAAATTAGTTTGAGATGTTTGTCACACGTGATATTTTATGTGGCATTATTATACCTGATGTATAGGAAAAATGGTTCAAAATATTTTCTCTGCACCATATTTTTCTTGTTATTTGGAAATAGACCAAGTAACTAAGTGCTTCTGAAATTGTACTGAGTCATTATTCCAATGTGTTGAGCATTGCTATTAAAATACTGGGCAGTAACTTGAATTAAGCTTCTTTCTTGGGAGAAGTGCTCTGTTACTTAGCAACACATAATATCCTATGATGATAGGAAACACTCTGAGACCTACTGGAAAAATCTTATTGGCTTTCTCCAACAAGGGAAAGGCACTGATGCTTTGATACAGAATTATGAGCAACTTGGGATTCTTTTCTTCAGATAACATTGTCATGTGACTAGAAAATCCATGTTTAAAACAAGCATATCTTTAAAGGATTCAAAAGAGGAGAACGGTCTAAAATCTCTTTTCTGTCCATTTATTCTAGTCCACTGTTCATTCAGGGGTACTTGAGGAAAGCCTGGTGCAGAAAAAAGTAGGTTGCTTATCTCCTTCTCTCAGATTTTTTTTTTTTTTTTTTTGGAAATGGAGGCAATTGGGGTTATTAGAAATAGTAATTACTGCCACTTATACATTATAGAAGTGTAAGGGAAAATAAATGTCTTTCCTTTCCGTCTTATGTTCATGACTGAGACCCTATAACAACAGACAGATTAACAAGAGAAAGACACATAAATTAATTTAATATATGTTTAATGTGACATGGGAGTCCCAAAGGAAGGAGTAAACTTGTGTATTGTTTGTGGTAGGTTAGATGTAGAAATGCCCAAGTGTGATGGACAGAGGGGTCATGATCTAATTAATGATAGTAACCTAGGGGTAGTTTGGCAGGCCTGTTTGTTCAGATCTTTTCTGTGTCCCTGGAGATCAAGATGTGCCTCCTCCAGCTATCACTACCTGTCCAGTGAGAGTCATAACGTGCTATAGGAGAAGATCAGAAAAATCTTTTTTAGGTTTTTGGGGAGAAGAGAAGGGGGTGAGAATGATCTTATACTTCTGCTGTTTCTCAGTTGCCAAGGTGCCATCTTTGGGCATAGAGTGTTCTGAAGCCCATTAAAAATCAGTGGAAGTCAGTGTAAAGATTGGCTGTCTATTAGAAATGTTCTAATGTCTATTAGAAATCAAGAATCAGCTATGGTAAAACTCCGAATCATATAACACTTTCAATATTTCATTGCTAAAGGCTAGTACTTACATATTTATAGGTGGATGTGTGTGGTGTTTGCGTGTGTTTTTGTGTATGGGAAACAATATGGGCCCTTTGGATTTTTTTGTTTGTTTCTTAATTCTAGGGGAAAATTTTATTGGTTTTAAGTAAAAAATATTCTTCACCCCATGTGTTAGTCAACTTTTGTCATGTGATCAAAATACCCAACAAGAACCATTTAAAAAAAGAGGAAAAGTTTAGTTTGGGGCTCATGGGTTTCAGAGTTGTTTTCCATAGTGGGCCGATTCCATTGCTCCGAGTCTGAATTGAGTGAAATTGTTGTTGGAAGAGCATACAGAAGAAAGAGGCTCAGTTCATAGCTGCGCAAGGAGCCAGGGAGAAGATATGTAATTCCCAACGGCATGCCACCAGGGGCCTACTTCCTCCAACCAGGCCCTACCTGCCTACAGTTACTACCCAGTATGGTAGTCCTTTCAGATTAGTACATCAAATATATTAATCCACTGATTAGGTTACAACTCTCATAATCAAATCATTTCACCTCTGAATATTCCTGCATTGTTTCACACATGAGTTGGGGGGGGGGTACCTCATGCAAATCAGAACACTCCACCTCTTTAAAATAATTTAAAGAAAACTATTCTTTCTACATTTTCTTCCCTCCCAAGGAAATGACGCCCAGCAGTCCTCTAGAGCAAAGGCCCTGCAGTGTGGGGTTTCCTCAGTCTGATACTGCAGAGCAGTCTATGCTGACTCAGCAGTGCGCAGGAGGAGCGCGACCTACCTTAAATTTTGAATTGAAAAGTAAACTGACAGGTGTTGTCTTAATTTTTCAAAGATGAGGATTGGAGTCTTTTTCACACACACAAACTTTATTTTTCTTTCCCCCTTTGAAATTCTAGTTAACCTTTTTGTTATACTTACTGAATAGAAGCAACTATAATGAAAATAATAGGAAACCCTTTAGATTTGGGAGGGAGGGAAGCATCCTTGGAAGCTGGGAAGGAGGAGAAAGGTTCTAAAATACTCTAAAACAGGTTCTAAAATACTCTCCTGTACAGGCCAAACAAACCACTTGTTCATCCCAAGGCATGATTGTGGAGACCAAGAGAACCTCCAGATGAGAGTAGTCTCGTGGAGGGCACATATTTGGAGTCTTCTGAGCCCTGAGAGTAACCATTCTTGCAATAAATCTAGGCCTGACAAATAACCTAAAGGAATTAGACCCGGGAACCACGGTTTTAGCTCCCTTAAGAGAACCTCTTGCCATTCGAGATTTACTGGTCTAAGAGAAAGCTGTGGTGTGCTGAACAGGTCACAGCCCTCAAATTCAGCACACTTCACTTGACCTTGGCTAGATCACCTCAACTTCCTGAGCATCAGACATCTCATCTACAAGGTGGTGGCATTTGAAGAGGTGCAAGAAGATTTAACAACATAGCGAGCTGTGACTATCTTGCTTGTGTAAGAAGGTATTATGGTACTATAAGAAGCCTAAACATAGTTTCTTAAACTGAAGGAGAAATTTGAAGTCTTCTTTTTTCTTTAAAATGTAATTGGATTGTGTATGTTGTATCATGTATAACTAATTAGAACAAATTTTTAAAATCCTTAAAAAAAAAATGTTATCAGAGGGGCTAGGCATGGTGGTGCATGCCTGTGATCCCAGCAGCTCAGGAGGCTGAGTCAGGAGAATTACAAGTTCAAAGCCAGTCTCAGCAATTTAGCAAGGCCCTAAACAACTTAGTGAGACTCTATATCAAAATAAAAAATAAAAAGGACTGAGGATATAGCTCAGTGGTTAAGCCCCTCTGGGTTCAATCCCTGGTATCCCCCAAAAAATGTTATTGGAGGGGTTGGGGGTGTGGCTCAGAGATGGTACACTAGCCCAGTATGTGTGAGGCTTCTAGGATCCATCCCCAGCATCACACACACACACACACACACACACACACACAATGATATTGGAGAAATGTGACATGATTTAATGGAAAATGAATTGAGCTACATACTAGGAGATTTGGATTTCTGACTATAAATTGCCTGTATAACCTTATAGGAGATCTTTCTTCTTCAGTCATTTATTTATAGAGTTCAAGAGTAGGTGTGGGGCTGTAAGAAATTGTAACTTTATGTGATGTCTTATTTCATTTAAGAAATTAAAAGTCTGATTTCATGAGATCAGGAAAACATGGCAATCACTTTATCCGAGGAGTGGGATTTATTTTAAACCTCTTCCAGCTATGAGCCTAAATAAAATTATAGGATATCCCAAATTTGGAGACCTGAAAACATTAATAATAAAAATTGAACTGAACCATGTGTTACAGAGCATGTGGTATTTGTACTGTCTTATTGTTCTTCCTGTTTTATGTAACACTGAAAAATGAGAAATTATAAGTTTTGTTTTGTGTTTTGAGTCTCTTCAGTTCAAGAGTCAATTTTATTGAATTTATTTGTTTATTTTCAGAGGTTGTGGGAGATTGCACCCAGGGCCTTGCACATGCTAAGCATGCATTTTACCACTGAGGGTATTTTCAGAGAAAATATACACATAAGAATTTGTTTTCCTAGTAGCACTAATGGGCTTTATTAAATGTGAATACAAATCTAGAGAAGAAATTATTCTACTTTTAACTGAAGGAGTACATTGCCTTTGAAAAAAGTATGTATTTTTGTGATTCTAGGTCTCAAATGGGTTTTATGTATCACTGCAGGCAGTTGGAACAGCATGATGTAGCAATGAATGAACCTAAGACATCACTTATTTATGCTTTCAACAGTTTTAGACTGAACTTGACATGTGCCAGGCGCTGTTGTAGGTGCAGAAGACAGCTGTGAGCTGGACTTGTACAAGAACCCTAATGGAGTTTATATTCTGGGAGAGAAAAGTTGAAGGAAGTAAAAAATCTAGAAAGATATTTGCAGATAGTGCTGTGAAAACAGATGCAAAGAACTGGATTTGCATCCTTATTGTGTCAGTGACTACCTAAGGACTTTTGGCAAGTAGTTTAACATTAGCCTTACTTGCCACATCTGGAATGCAGATTGGATTGATTTTACCTAATAAGATGGTTTTTAACAGGAAAGAAAATTGATTGAAAGATTTTGGCATAATTTCTGCAATTCAGCAAGTCCCCAAAATATTGTTAGTAAAATTTCATAACTATGCAAATATGCTGAATCTTTAATGTACCAAGGTTTGCTTTTTTTGATGAGTTTTTATTCATTTAGCTTACCCA